>NC_143581.1:155470133-155683352 GCF_048544385.1 Mastigoproctus giganteus | reverse complement strand
ATGCATGGGTGGAAGGTGAGAAGAAGAAAGAAGATACTTGTTGAATTAGTCTTGAATTTCCTGTAGACTGTAATTTTTAGGGAAAAAAACACTTATCGAAGGGCAGCATTCCCGTTTCCCTCAGAAAATGAAAGATGAAGGAATAAATGAGGAAGAAGAAAAGCTTCGGTTCTCCTGTGAATTTGAAGCCTGGACAGTAAAGGATGCTGACCTTGGGCTTGACCAGCTATGCATTTCTGGAATTAGGTTCTGGAAGAGAGAGAGAGAGAGAGAGAGAGATCACAAGTAGAAGGGAATCACCAAGAAAGAGAAGAATGATGATATCCAGCTCAGGAGCCTGGGTGTGCTAAGCCTATATTCACCTGATATGAGCCTTGGGGGGTAAATCAGCACACTATGATCACTGCTGATAATCAGATCAATGTTATTTTCTCTTATTGCTTGATTAACTAAATCAAAATTAATTAATCCAGATTTAATTAATAAATCTGGAGGGATAATAAAATAAAAAAAAAATCAGGTAAAGGTTTGCAGAGGGTTATACTATCATATATACAGGTAGTTCCCGACTTTACGAGTTAATTCATTCCTAGCACACGCTCGTAAAGCAAAAACGCAAAGGCGGGAATTCATTTCCCATAGACCTAATGTTAAAAATAGGGGTTACATTCTCAACAATGAAATTAGTTAGCTAATTAGTTTGTTTATACAATGATTGATTTATCCAAAGAAATGAAAACATAACCTGTAAAATGAAGCAAATTATAATAATAAAGAAATTATTTATGACTTAAAAATGTTAAAGAATGTTTATTCATCATTATCATCATCGACGAAATGCACACTCGTTGAACCACATTATTGGCTCGAAACTCATTGGTTTGTTGCACAAGGAGTTGTCTTCTTCAGAAATGCTTCAAGAGCTTTTGTTTCCAAGATTCTCCTTTCTTTATAAATTTCAATAGCATGCATAAGAATTTTTAACGGAATGCACAAATTGCAACTAACACAATTTGCATGGAGTAACAAGTTTACAAAGCTTAAAAAAAAAGGAATGAAGGGAAGATTCTGAAAATTTATTTGTTTTTTATAAGATTGAAGATTTCAGTAAAGGGGGAACCCATTTCACTAAAATAATGTAAAAAACCACAGAAGTCCAACTGTCAGTGGTAGTAGTAGTGGCATGTGATGCAAGAAAGCAAGTGTATGAGCTTATGCAGCATCAGCAAAAAAAAAAAAAAAATTACACCATTCCCTCCAAATGCCTGTCCAGTTCCTCCTCCTTAAATTTATTCAACCTATCAACTTCCACAACAACAGATGGAAGTTTGTTCCAGCAATTAACCACCCGCTGGCTAAAGGCAAATTTCCGCACATCTATTCTACATCTGTCTTTTCTTAATTTGAATTTATGCCCCCTTAGGTTCGTAATCTAAACAAGTGGAAAGATCCCATCAGAATCCAGCGTGCTCAACCCATTCAAGGCCTTATACACCTCAATCAGATCACAGCGCAGGTGCCTAGTCTCCAGCCACTGCAATTTGCAGAACTTAAGCCTCTTTTGGTAAGAGGATCCCTTCATTCCCCTCATCAATCTGTTGCCCTTCTCTGTACACACTCAAGTAAATCTACATTCTTCCTAAAATGAGGCCTCCAGACCTGTACCGCACTACTCAAGGCGTGGCCTGACCATTGCCTTATACAGAGGGATAATCACCTCCTTTTTCCTGCTAGCAAAATTCCTATATATCCGATATTTTCGCAAATGGAGTTTACTATCTGCTTATAATTGCTGCAGTAACAGAAAAGCCCAATAAACCGGAAAGTGCAAATTGTTTTTGTTTTAATGGTCATGACCTCCAGAATGTGTTTTAGAAAAATATCACAAAGGTGTTCAAAATTGGTTCTTTTAATTAACAGAACGTATGATAACGATAAAAGCGTAGTGCATTTTAATAATTTGAATTGGTAACTAATACAATTTACGGTATAAAAATGACCTTTTAGAGAGTTATATGGCAAAAATTTCAACTTCCAAGGTCGTGGAATGAATTACCAAAAAACAATGTGTTATTGGGTTCACATTATGATATTTTCACAATACACTGGTGTCTCTGGAATGGATTAATATTGTGAAGTGTGGTACACTGTATTGTATAGCTATGTGCATAGTTTGAAATGCGGTATTTATGAATGTTTAACATTCATTTTTTGCAATTAATGTTCATATATTCTATTTTGTTGCTACTTGATGCTTGAAAAAAAAAAAACTCTAAATCGAAAACTCTAAAGTGGGAACTGCCTGTATTCACAAAAAGGAAGATTAAAAGTTTAATAGAGAAAGAAAATTTCATTATATTGCTGTAATATGAGTGCATCATGAATATCATATTTTTGGTATATTATGGTTGTTTATTGGCGTATTAGCTGCTATGGCTATAGTGCACCTATCATATTTTTGATAAGATACAAAAAATATTTTAATATTTCATTCAAAAATTTTATATTTTAAAAAGACTGGCTTGACAACAGTTTTATTGTTAAATGCTTTTGTCAAGCAAGTCCTTTTTTTTTAGCTTTAATTGGTATTTGATGATTTTGTTTCAATTTTAAAATTTGTTTTTCCTTTATAACTGAAAGAAGAGAATATTTTTAAAGCAGGAAGAAGCTCAAGGGGGAAGACCACCTGATGGTGTTGTGAAAAGTCCATCTGAAATATCATGTAGATCCTATGATGTGTTTGTGGGTCAAGACAAGATATACGAGGAAAAGGACAAGGAAAGAGCAAGTATCAAAAGTGCTGATGGCGAAACTACGTGTATGGAACAGAGGACTCACGTCAATGGCAAAGTAAGGAAGGTAGGAGGGTATATAGTACTTAAGTAGGCAACAGTAGATGGGTAAAACTATTTTTTTTTTTTTTTTGGAGAACTATTACAGTTTGGTTTCCTTTAATTACTTATAAATAGCAGAATTTAGCACTTAAAGCCTTAAGTATTTATTTTAAATTATAGTTACATAATGGAAAGGCATTATTATTACTGAAATAGATATTTAATTAGTAATAAAAAAAACTTAACATTTCCATTTATTATGAATTAAATATTTCAGCAGCTTATTTTTTATAGAGATAGGATTTTTGAAGCTTAATTTTGCTGTAGGCAAGATGGAGCTCCTATGTCATAAACATAGGAGCACCAAGGGTAATAACATGCTAATATTGGGTATTGATAAAAATACCAAACATTAGCATGTTATTGCCCTTGTATGTCAGCTTATTATTGTCCCTATTGTCATTTTGTAATGTGACCTACTTAGAGCCAGCTGTTACAAATACCGATGGGCCTTAATATTTTAAATTTTTTACTGAATGTCTAAGTACATATATATATGTAGCATGTAAAAACTGGCAGTCATGAATTATTTCTCTAAGAGACATTTAAAAGTTCAATTCCTTTTTCTGAAAATGATAACTTAGATGGATATTGGCTATTATCATAGAAAAAAGAATTAGAAAGATGATTTGTACTCTTTATGCTAGTATTCCTAGAGATAATTCAGATTAGGGAGAGGCAGGCACAATACACACATGCACACCCGTTATTTATAGTCTTATTAAGTTATGGCAAAATATTAGTGAGACATTCATTTAATCCTAATAATGCACAAATACCGAAAAAATAATCTTAAATTCCAGAGTTATGCAAATGAGTTCATGACCTTATAAAATGGTGTATTGATGGTTTGTGCAAACCTAGCCTTATAAACATGTGACATTCATGTGTGGCAGTACAGGCATGATATTAGTTCATATTGAAAACAAGACTGTTAATTAGGTGTCTATGCTGGAGGTTTCTGGAGTGGGAGGGGTTTTCACTGGAAACCCTCCTGACTAGAGCATCTCAGGAGAATACCACACACCAAGATATGTCTCTTGGACTGAGATCTTGGGACGTGGCTGGCCATTCCATATGGGTTATTCTCCCACCTCTGAAGATACAGATGCCGACTGGGCTAGCCAGGTGGGTAAAGTGCCTGCCTGGCAATCCAAAGGTCGTGGGTTGGAATCCTGCTTTGGGCTTGGATCAGAGTAGAAGCAAAAACCTTGGGAGGTGCAATATACCCACAGAAGCCAATGCACCAACAACTAACAAAAAAAAAGAAGAAGATACAGATACACTTGGAAAGCTCTGTGAGACACTGTTATTAGCTATTAATAAATCTCAAGAATCTCATTTCAATACCTTACAGTTGCGAGTTCTTTGAAGAAGCACATGTAGTTATGTACTTCACAGCCATTCCCCTACTCAAAAATTGCCTTTTTTTTTTTTTTTAAATGTTACCAAGGTGGAATGTGGTTCCCCATCTCCAGATGAAAGTGCATTTAGATTCTGATTAAAGACTGTAACTTGACCTTGACTTACCAATGAAGACACCATGGTCCATTGCTCCAGAGTTCCAGTCAGCATGCTGTCAGTACACCAGTTCAAATGGGCTCTTCTGTGCTTAGGGTTGTATAGAGGTGGGCATGGACAGCTAGTCATCATACATATAAAGACTTTCTCACAAAGCCTATGTTGGTATTTCCAAATATGTGGCCCTTCCTGTGGATTAAACAAGCTATGAAGCAAATTACCATACTATGATGCTTCTACTATATGTTATAGGACAAGATAATTATCTTTTCTGGGAGTGACACAAAATGGCCTCAGATAGGTGTTCAAGAGACAGTTTCCTGTTTTGGTACAAGTTCTGCGGTCTGCTTACAATACTCTGAGTCACATTCAGTCATTATGACATTTCCATCGATGGTTATCTTTAAATTGATAGTGTAAGTTTCAAATGCAAAATACAGAGATTTTGAAATCTAGTTGCCCAGTTTTCATTTTGTTAATTATGCATAACTTTATTAACTGGACTAGAGAGTGTGCTTTGTTTCATAAATGAAGAATATTTGATTCTATTTTTATTTATATTTAAAAATGCATTTGTGCTTTCATTTTATTATTCAGCTTTTGAGTGTCAGTGTATATTTATATAAGATGATTCAAAAAGAAGAAAACACTTTTGAGCAAAATACCAACCGGGAATAATGACAGTAAATTTTCAATTATCAAATGATAGATATGCTCATTGTTTTTCTCTCTCTCTCTCTCTCTCTCTCTCTCTCTCTCTCTCTCTCTCTCTCTCTCTCTCTCTCTTTTTTTTTTCCCTCAATGGTGTGAGCAATGAACATGAAATATAGAGGTTCTGATTTTGTGTGCTTTTATCGGATTTTATCTGATTACCTAATTTGTATTTTGTTTTGAGTTGTGCATAACTTTATTTACTGGGAGAGTGCTTAGTTTTATAAATGAAGAATTTTTTGCTTAACATATATTTGTGCTCTTGTTTTTGTTATTCAGCTTTTGAGCATCAGTGTATATTTATTTAAGATGATCCAAAAGAAAGAAAAGACTTTCAAGGTTTCACGATAAATTCAGATTTTTTTTTGTTTTTGATATTGTGAACAACAAACATGAAATATAGGGCTTCTGATTTTATGTTATTTTATCTCGTTACTCAATTTGAATTTTATTGTGGATTTTGCATAACTTTGTTAACTAGATTAGAGAGAGAGTATCTGTTTTATTAATGAAGAATATCTGGTTTGTTTTTATTTATCTTTAAAAATCTATTTGTGCTTTTGTTTTTGTTATTAAGTTTTTGGGTGTCGGTGTGATCCGAAGAGAAGAAAACACTAAGTGTTAATGAAATGCTAATCATGCATACGACAGTGAATTTTCAAATACCAAATAATAGATAAAACCTGATTATTATTATTTTTTTTTTAAATCTTCCCCAAGCTTGTAATTTCTGTCATGCCATAGACAAAATATTAAAAATGGCTTCTCTATGGGATAAAGCATCTAGCCATCTGGATTAAAAGAAAAATTTGATGACTAGTGTGCAATGTGGCTTTCATATATGCTACAAAAAAAAAAGAATTACAGCATACATACATAAAGAATTACTACAATATACAAGTCCTATAACATTAAGTTGAACTGAATGTGATTTTATTTACAATTAGTACAAGCAAGAAACAAAGGTTGTATCTGTGAGGGAAGGAGTCCAGCTCATGTTATACCACTCATGAAATAGCAAAATGCATAATGTCTTTCAGCAAAGTCTACAGAAGTCCATTTACAAATGCAGCCATTAGTTAAATATTCCTCAAATAACAGTCTGGAATATTCTCTCAAAGTATTTACTTTTGAAAGCTTACAAGTTGCAGTTATTGTGATCACTGTGATGTCAACTTTTACTATGATTTTCAACAGAAAATGGGAAAGGATGGTATGGTGACATGGCTTGTTTTTCAGTGACAAAGCCACTGAAAAACAAGCCATGAGCAGGAAAGACAACCTCATTCAGATGTGGGGCACTGATGATCCTCACCAGGTCATTGAACATTAACAAGATTTCCCAAAAATAAATGTGCCATTTCAAATCAGAAAAATTTTAGCCCTTTTATATGGAAGAGGCTGTCAATGGAAACATTTTAGTGGATATGTTGCATAATTAGCTCATGCCTCAACTTCATGAAGATTGTACTGCTTTCATTTCATTCATTGCTCAGCAAGATGGTGTACCTCCTCACTTTCATGTGGACGTGCAAGAATATCTCAATAATGCACTATCTCAGAAAAAATATAGGATGAGGTGCTGAAGAAGATGATGTGTGATGCTCCTTGTCCCCCCCCCCTTCAACACCATGCAACTACCACAACCACCACCTTCTTATGAAACAATATAAAGGACTCTGTATTTGTGCCACCATTACTGAAAGGCATTCCAACTGAAACATAGGCTCATCAAGGCAGGGGCATCAATTACTATGGATATACCAGCCAGTTTTTGAAGAAATTGAACTGCTGAATCATTTTCTACATTGTGCAATTCATTAGGCTAATAGTGAGGGCCAATGGGGTTTATAGGAAACTTGCAGAGATTATTTATCCATCTGTGTATGTTCTGTTAATAATAAATTCAAATTTTCATTTCTGTAATTTTTTGAAACTGTTTAATTCTTTTTGAATCATGGTGTACATATACAGGGCAATTATAAAATAACTACTGTAGTTTGTGGTCTTCTATATCTCAAAGTGCTTATTTGAGAGAGTTGAAATGATGGAACATTATGAGAATTACAAATATATAGCACCTTCTGGGATATTGGAAATTTATTTAGAGATTTGAAAGAAATAACAATTATATACACAGCTATACATTACAGGTCTTACTTCAGTCCCTTCTTCAGTAGATTTATGGATAACTAACTATTAAATTAACATTCTAAAGAATATAAAATACTTCTTAATGGTTAAAAAGGATTGCCATATATTCTTTCTCAGCAGTGGCCTTCTTGATGCACAAGACTTAAAGGAATCCTTTGCCCAGATCATATTTTAATGTTTCTATTTCTCGTAGTCAAAGCAACATATGAATATATGCAATGCCCTTCCATATTCATATGGAATATTTGTATATTAGGCATTTACTCAAGCTATCCAATATTAGATTTTCATAATTGTATAGTTCTGTTTGTGCCATTAAGTGTTGACTGCTTTTTAATGTTTACAGAGAGTGAAGCAATCATTTGTCCATGATAACACTGAGGAGTGCAGTGTTATGAGTTAGCAAAGCATATGCAGGGATGCAGTGGTGTGGGAATATTCATGTGCATAATCTCCCTCACATGTTCCAGTAAAGCGTCAAGCAAATATGATAAATAAATTTGCAACTATATATGACAAATAAATTTGCAGCTATATGTGATAAATAAATTTGCAGCTATATGTGATAGACCACATTGAAGGACGACCTTGTACAGTACAGAAACCGTTGCTGAAGTCTTTGCAATAAAAGCAGAAATCCAAAGGCACATGCACATATTTCTAATGCATGTTCTGTTTTTGTCAGTTTGAGGTGCCTGTATCCACGATATGGAAGATTTTTGTAACACACTTGTCGCATGTTTTTGTAAAAGATCTCACAGGTTCAAGTTCTTCAAAATAACTATTACTAAATGATAACTTCAAGATAACTGTTACTTCTTGACTTTGTTCTATAATTTCTTATCAAAGTGGAGGAGGAGGAACAACCCGGTAACATCCTATAGACAGGTAAAGCATACTTACTCAGCTAATGTGAACACATAAAAGAAGAGTGTCCCCATTCCACTCAAACTTCCTTTTATGACAGGAAAGTCACAATATTTTGAAATCAGCAAATAGCTCATTTTGTCATTTAGTCTGTACTGTTTTTGAACTAATGGTGCAAAGACCACAAACATCTGAGAATATTGTGCTACAAACTTTTCCTGTCAATTAATCTGTTGTCACTTTCCATTCCCATGGTTCTCACATTGCTGGACTTAGGACAATAGTGTATCATCATGTGGTGCAGATGCACCAAGACCATGTGGAATAGGAGATACCTGACATCTAGAGTTTATACTGGGGTTTCAACAATAGTAGCAAAACTGAAAGTAAATTTAATTAATGATGTCACAAACTTTGCAAGAAAAATACTTTCATTAGCTGATTGACCATATGTAATGTGTTACGTATGGTCAATCAGCTAATGATACGACCACAACTAATATACAGATATTAGTTGTGGTCATATCAAAGGAATCTTGTAAGGAATGTACTAGTAATAAAGTTATTTGACGGCCATCTTGTTATGGAATATGTTTCTTAACAGCCATCATGTTATGGTGTGGAATATGTCTAACATTTTATGACAGTTTATATATCCTAATAATATCATGCACCTGGTGGCACACCTGGGCAAAATGGCTCAGGTGTGCTACTAACTCATTCCCCCATTCTCCATAGGATGCCTGATTACTGGGTTTTTGCTATACTTTGAGACCTGTAAGGGCCTCAAACCTTGACAGTTTTTTTAATAATCACCCTGCATATAATAACTGAGAAATCAGAGGTTGTCTCTTTATGGCAAGCATGTGACTAATAAAGTCTGTATTTAACTATAATGATAGTTGGCTGTCAGAAAAATATAATGGACCCACAATTTTTGCATTTCAGAAAAAATAAAAATAAATAAATTTGAAACCTTTTAAGTAGTGTCTTAAATGCAGGATACCCTCTTGGGCCTTTGTTCACAATTGAACATTCTCTTCTTGCATGTCTCAGTTGTAGGCTTCACCTTTTGCAACTTTATTGTACTTGCATTTCTCTTTCAGGCTTCTCATTTCCAGAATTTGACCATTGGCCTCATGGGGATACTCTGCAAAGTACATTTCGAATGACTGCCAGTTTTCAGTTTCATTGCATTTCAAATTTGTTTACCAAGAAACCATCCAATAATATCATTGTGTAAGCTTGACATCAGGAAACATGCTGCTTTGAGAAGCTATGAGAAATTCCCATTTTTATATAATTTACAATAGACAATTCAACAGAACACTGAGTTTAGGATCTGTATAATTATTTATGGATTATCGAGTTTTTTTATTTATTTTTAAATTCTCAAAAGTGCTGTGGTTTTACTATATATCTTTCCTGTGTGAGTTTTACTGGATTTCTTTAATTTTTTTTAATAATCTTAAATTATAGGTGAAAACTTCATACCTTTGAGTAGGACTGTTAATCTCTCAACACTCAATCGCGAATGATTATAATATGAATTTACCCCCCTTCCCGTGTATTGTCATAAATGAATCAAGTTAAAATAATTATTAATTAAAATAAGCATGTATTCAACTCTCCTATCACGTCAAGGGAATCGGAAAGACAGCGGCCACCAACCTCCAAAAACCAACCAACACCACAAGCCATCATGAGAATTGAAAAACAATTGTCGCGAAATTCTAAAAACGACGACACTAATAAATTAATTCACACATATGTTAAACTTTAATAATGATTTAAATTTTATTTTTTAAAAATGATTTTTTAATGATTAAACTTTAATAATGATTTTAAAGTTTAACATATGTGTGAATTAATTTATTAGTGTCGTCGTTTTTAGAATTTCGCGACAATTGTTTTTCAATTCTCACGATGGCTTGTGGTGTTGGTTGGTTTTTGGAGGTTGGTGGCCGCCGTCTTTCCGTGATTCTTTCCGATTCCCTTGACGTGATATGAGAGTTGAATACATGCTTATTTTAATTAATAGTTATTTTAATTTGATTCATTTATGACAATATATGGGGGGGTAAATTCATATTATAATCATTCACAATTGAGTGTTGAGAGATTAACAGTCCTACTCAAAGGTATGAGGTTTTCACCTATAATTTAAGATTATTATTATAATAATAATAATAATAATAATAATAGGACTTATTGGGCTTCATAGTCCCTTTTGATTTGAATTTTTTTTTAATGAAATTTTTAAATCAAAAAAGATAGTAGAGAAAATATTAGTATTCATTTTTCACAAAGTAAGCTCAGCCTAATACTCTGTGTTGTAAATGTTTAGAAACTCAAATTACACTCTAATAAAAATGATCATTGTATCCAAAGAATAAATTATTATTTTGCTATAGATTTTCAAAATAATGTAAGAAGAGCTTGGCAGGAATACAAGAGCTTGGAAGTGTTCTCTTAGATTGTTGAGGAATACCAGTCCCACCAAAATGTAATTATTAAAAATACACAGATTAATACAACTGCTGTGTTGGTTGGATGGCTCGTGGTTCTGGAGTAATATATGCAGTAAAGGTATGCCTGTATTCCCAAATATAGTGTGATCAATGGAAATCCTCTCTCCCCTCTGCTTATGTATGTTTCACTAGTTATTTCAAGTATGATATAGCAAAACCTGGTTGAGATACATAGGTAATACCCTAATTATCTGGAACCATAGAGGAGGAGAAGAGAGAAGAAGTAGTTGAGCCATTTCTTGACCATTGTGGTCACAGACATCATAAGCTAAAGTCAAATATAAAAGAAACTGAAAAAAAAAATCCATTTTGTTTCTGGATATCAGTCTCACCAAAAAGAACAAAATCTCAAGAACTTTATCAGTAACACAGGTAAAATAAAACTGGAATCATGAGATCTTTCATGCAGATCTTTAAAAAGGGCTATGATGAAAATTATCTCTAAGAAGTGGTTGAATGTATTTGTTTTTGTTTCTAGAAAAAATAGTTACCCTTCCACAGTTATATAAAAAACAATTAAAAGAATTTTCTATATCAATCCCTACTTCCAGTTCATCCTCCATAATGAATAACAGTCCCAAACTGATGATTTACTAGTTGTAGGTTAACTGGATATGTAGACAAACATGCTGCAGACATCTTTTTTATTCCAGCATGAAGTGGCCAACCATATCTGTGTGGTAGAGTGCTTGTTTGAAAATACCTATATTGTGTGTCACATAACCTCACAAAAAAATCTATATATAGCCCATTGTTACCTGAGTGCAATGGATGGGTGGTTGCTATGACAATAAAATTTACACCACTTGCTGTATGGCTGTCCTGGATCATACATAGACACCACAAACAAATTCTTAAGTTCTGCACAGAAAACAGCAAATGTCTTAGAGGAGCAACCTTTCAATTATGGTGACAATACAAAAAAAAAAAAAAAAAAAAAAATGTCTACATTGGACACAAATAGGCAACCTCTAACCTTCTACCTAATTCGACACAATAAAATATATGGTTTGATTTTTCGGATAAATGTGATACATTGTTCTATTATGGGAATAATAGCTGATCCATCAGTATTAATCCTTTAGTGAGTTTCCAGACAGTATGTGTGCCATCCAGAGTGAGTTTTATCCCTAGAAATTTGTAAGTTTGTAAAAATTGAAAAACCCATGCACATTAATGCTTTTCCAGTATATTAATTTTTTTATTATTTTGACTTCATAGCGAAACAAGGAGCAAGATTTTTGCAAAAATTAAAATCAGAATGAAATTTTTAAAAATAAAAATGTAAAAAAACTTTTTTAACCAGAAAAATTTAAAAACCATGAAAAATAAAAACTTACTATTAATCTTTTTTTTTTTTTCAATTTCAGTAATACCCTCTACATTTATATATGTGTCATTTAATTCAGTTTCAGCAATTTCTGGATCTGAATTAGGGTGTATTTTTTTAAATTTTGTCCTTCAAGTCCACATAAATCTTGTTGAAAGGTTATAATCTTGCAATCTGCCAATTTTTGACACTATTATAAATATAAAAATGACTACTATTATTTGCAAACAACATCATAGGTGGCAGCAGCATATTCCTATAGAATTTCGAGACAATCTGTACATATACAGACATAACAACCTGCTCTCCTGCCCTCCCCTAACCCAAACTTACAACCTAGCTGACTTGAATATGATAAAGGAGATAACCACATGATAAAATGACACTACCTTCCTACTATTAAGTGATCTTAAATCAGCTGACCAATATCTTTTAAAGGCAAATATTCTCTAATCAGGAACATCTGAATCTCCAAACCAGTGGCTCCCAGACTGTGTGTCACTACCTTCTTCAAACATTTCATGAGAGATTAGGGAAATCTCCATTGAGTTCAGTAACTTTCACCACTAAACTCCAAGAGTGACTCAAGAGTGGAAGAAATGTGGGTACTGCTGCTCTATATTATAGCTATTCTTTTATAAGTTTTGTTCCTTTTTAATTAGCCATTTAAACCAACTGATGGATTCTCAGTATTGAAGAACTGCTGTCAATATATTTGGCATTCTTTGTTTTTCTGTACACTCATTGTATATAATAAAAGTAAGTCAATCTTGTTTTAGTGTAATTCCTTTCAAGTTCAATATTTTCTCTGTAATATGTATTCCATATAAGATACATTGGGCTCAACATACTCTAAGTAGTAATTATTTAATATTAAATTAACTATATGAATTTTAATATCTTTCTCCATCATATCTATCTAGAAAAGAAAAAAATTATTTTATGAAAATATTTTGAGAAAGGGGGAGTCACAGAAAATGGGTTGGTTAAATTGGAGGTTGTCAGATAAAATGGCTGCATGTTATTGACTTAGTAACCTAAAATTTCTTTATAAGAGTGCTGCAGAGCACATACGGACTAGACTTGAATTGTGAGCTTGCATAAATCAGATGTATAAATTATTTCTGTTTAGTTGATACCATAGCCTCTGTCATGTAAACATGGTTGTCTGTACATGTAGTAGTATTTTGCAGACAGAAAAAAAGAAAGTTCAGGCTTAGTACTTAAAACTAGTGAAAGTTTTGTTAAGTGAAAAATCCTTTACCTTAGGAGAGGGTATCAAAAAAGTTCATATCCTTACCTAGAAATAATAGACCCAGAAAGGTGAAACTTCACAGTAACTTTAATCCTTTTCAATGTATTCTTCATGTCTAGTAACACATTTCTCCCATCAATAGATCAGTTGTTTTATGTCTTGATCATAGAAGTATCCCCAGTGGCTCACATCTGGTGAGTTATGTGCTTGGCAAACCCAGGTCCTGAGCTGGATATTATCATTCTTCGCTTTCTTGACGATATTCCCTTCTTCTTCTTCTTCTCTCTCTCTCTCTCTCTCTCTCTCTCTCTTTTTCTCTCTCTCTCTCTCTCTCTCTCTCACACACACACACACACACACACACACACACACACACACACACACACACACACACACAGGGTAATGCAGGAATTTATTTTTTTTTGGCTGGTGCACCATATGGCTAATAATAATAAGTCCACACTTTTTTCCTGAAACCACGATTCCACTTCATTGATGACTTCCTGAGACGAATCAAAGCAGTATCCATGCAATGGTTTCTTCATTTCTTGAAACAAGAAGTCTGATGATACTAGATCAGAATAATAGGGTGTATTCCCCTTAAAAACATTCTCAACATCCACATTGCACAAATCCAACAGTTGCCGAGAACATTGCTTCTGTAAAGGTGTCAACAATCTTGGAACCCATCATGCGGAGACCTTAGACGTGCAGATGGTCATGTAAAATGCTGTGGGTAGACCCATAACTAATTCCTACTGCATTTGCGATGAAATGAATTGTCACACATCTGTCACTCAGCAGCAGCTGCTCAACCTTTGTAACTGTCTCACTGTCTGTGGATGTTGATGGCCTTCCTTCTCTTGGCTCATCAAAGACACTTGTATGACCACACTGGAACTCCAGTTTCCACTTTTTTACAGTGTAATAGGATAGACATTTTTGCCCATACACAGCTTTCATTTCTCTCATCAATTTCCTGAGCTTTCTTGTCCTGCAAATGCAGGAACTTGATCACTGCTTGATACTACACTTTGTCAGCCATAGCTTCCTTCCTCAGATTCTGGGCTCTACCTCTGGTGTACGATCACCAACGGGAATGAAATTTCACATGTTAGTTATTGAATATGTAGACAACTTATATTAAAAACAGCATTTTCCTACTGATTTTTTATCTAGTTCAAGGTACAAACTTTTTGATACCCCCTCGTATTTCTAGCCTTTTAGTTTGGAAACAAGGCAAAAGATTTTCACTTTTAGTAAACCAAAACTTCCACAAACCAAAACATTAAAATTCTTGACTGCCTTTCTCATACTACTGAGGGTAAACTTATTCTGTGAATGACATTGATAGTGTACTGGGAAGACCTACTCACTTCAGAGAAGTTTTAGAAAGTGGGGACTGCCCAGCCTTTGAAAAGCTTGGAAGCTTCCAGTGAAGAAAGCCAAACTTTTTTTTTTTTTAGAAAGTAACTAATTTTTGTCATTCAGTACCAAGAATCTCCTGGGATAATTATAGGCTGAGAAGCAGGACATACTTAACCAAGAACTGAATTTTTGTTTCACTTAATGAAAACTTGAATTTGGAAATATCACAATTCATTTTCATTAAGTTTTCATAATTAGATTTTTCTTGAACTGTGTGTGTGTGTGTGTGTGTGTGTGTGTGTGTGTGTGTGTGTGTGTGTGTGTGTGTGTGTGTGTGTGTGTGTGTGTGTGTGAAATAGTAATGATAGAATTTTTTTACAATAGGACATTTGACATTATTGTTTTCTCAAGGTTTTATTGTGTTTAACTTATACTTTTTTGAAGGAATTGTGCTACATAGTATCTCAGTAATATCACGCCTTTCTGCTGCCAGATACCACATTAATAAATATTTTAACTTGCAATGCAAACTCATCATCAGCATGTCCAGCAATTTTCTTTTTAAGGACACACACACACACACACACACACACACACACACACACACACACACACACACACACACACACACATTATATCAGGAGCACATAGATGTTCTTCAAGGATAAGTTTATACAGTATTGTTTATTATAATATTTCAAAACTATGGGGACATCTGCTGCTGCTATGTATTTTTGGACAGTTCTTTAATTTTTTGTTTCTAAACCGTCGTTTTTAAAGTATGACACACAATCATTTAGGTTGTAAGATGGTTTCTTTCATCCAATTTGACATATTTCATGAATAATAAGGATATACAGTAGACTCTCGATTTTCCGGGATAGAGGGTAAAAAACAAATCCCGGATAATCGATTTCCTGGTTAATCCAAAAATACAAAATTCCCCGACATACATAAGAGATACTTTCCAGGACTTCTTACTTTGTCAAGTTTTACGTAACTCGGGAATGACTAATAACATATTGCTACTAAATTATTATTGACAAATCTGAATTCGGCGCGATACTTTTTAATGTTTGGCCCATTTTCATACATCCTTATTAGTTTAATTTTCTGATCCAGATCGATGGCTTTCCTTTTGTTGGTAGATTTACTAGTACCGCTGTCACTTATTCTCTTAGTCGGCACCATGATAACGGTCAAAATGAAATTTTCTGAAAAGAACTTCACAGGATTAAACAATTGGCATCTTCTGGGTTACTGGGATTTTCTCTTCGTGCATCTAATTATAAACAGGTAGTAAACTCAATCTTATTGCATTTGTGATAATACTGATAGCTGGAATTGTGTGGGTTTTTACGTTATGGTGAAATGTGTTCCCCTTCACTGAAATCTTCAGTCATATAAAAAAAAAAAAAAAAAAAACCCATAAATTGTAAGAATCTTCTCTTCTTTCCAATTTTTTTGCTTGTTACTCCATATCTCACTTGTGCAATTTGTGCATGCCGTGATCGTCGTTATTGATTGTTTATTTTATTTATTTATTATTTTTGTTTGTTTTAAATTTTACAATCCTAAAAAAAAAAAAAAAAAAAAAAATTTAGTGAAAAAGAATTTATGTAAATCTGTAGTTGCGTAAGTCGGGGACTTACTGTATCAAAAAATGTTCAGCAACCTACGTAAAAAATATGGTTATAGATAAAAAACAAAAACCTTACCACGCACTACTCGCATGTTCAATACGATGCTTCCCTTTATTTTTTGTGATGTTGATTTTAAGTCTTATTAGCTTTCCTATATTTTTTTACAATATCGATTTAAATCTAGTAGCTTCCCTTTATTTTTAACATGTTGCATATGGTTTGGTCATCAACATTATAATGGTTCCTTAGAGATTTAACAGATGCACAGTTTTCAAACTTTTGAATAATTTCAAGTTTTTGTTTAACCGAAAACACAACTGTTTTGCGTTTACCCATCATTTTCGTGATTTCTGAACAAAAAAATTTACTATAAAAAAATTCTGACATCCCTTGACATAAATAACGAAACGAATTTCCTTTTGCGATGCAACGGAACACAACAAAATCGACGCGACACAAAACTGAACATTTCATCTCTTTTTTTTTTTTTTTTTGTGGCAGGTGTGAAGACAGCGGGGATTGCAAGATAATAGGTACACTACTCTCCCAATACTTATAATACCACTTGTCGCTTATTTATGACTTTCAAAATATCTGTTTATACTTATTCTAGTTATTACTTGAATTTTTTTGATTTCTGGTTGATTTTTTTTTTTTTTTTTTTTTTTAATTTGGAGTCTTGAAGTGTCCTGGTTAATCGGGAGTCTGCTGTAGTAGTAAATGGCTATAAGCTATGCACTTTGATGTATTAATATCTACTTGGTATTTTTTATTATTATTTTTAAAGTATCTTTATTATTTTAACTGGAACAGAAATTTTCAGTTAAAAAAGTGACTACTAATTGTTGTTGCCAGCCAAACTTCATTTGGTATCATTGGTTTGCTGTCACTGCTACACACCATGGCAGACATTATATGGTTGTTTCTACAGTCAGACATGTCAGAATGAAAATATAAATGCCCTTTTAGGTCCCTGACAATTCAGTGTGCAGGTTTTGCTGTGTGTCGGCTGGTGTACATGTGTGTGTGAGAGAGAGAGAGAGAGAGAGAGAGAGAGAGATAATGCTGTGCAAATTTCTATTATTTCAAGTTCTAAATTTCCATCACAGTACATTGGAGGTCACCACCTTTTCACTCATTTATAGTAATCTAAGTTCAGATCCCTTCAGAGACTGAGAGATTTCTTGAAGTCCTTTAGAATCAGGTAATTATTCTGGAGTTATTCCTGGTTTTTAGTCTGTGAAAATGCACATACACTTACATAAAGACATAATCCACCATAAAGACTTATGAACTGGAATACCATAAGGATTGGCACTATGACCAGAGCAGTTACTGTGCCAAAGAACCAGAATCAAACTAACTATTACTGTAAACAAGAAATTTAGTGCATATTAAGTACACTATTTTATTTTTTTCTAGATGATATTCCGAATATGAATGGTTGTTGAAACCTATAGTACTTATTACTGTGATTGGATTAAGGGTTGCAAGGCCTGGAAGAAACTTGTTTGCACTGTATTTGGATTACTATATCTTGTAATTTTTGGCCTTAACATTATAAATGTTGCCCTTCCAACACAAACAAGGAGAGAGCACAAACAGATATGGGAAAACATTAACACTTGTTCTGAAGAGGATACAGCTGTTCTCTTGAAATCTGTATTTATCATTTTTACATTTCAAGTCTGGTACAATTTTCGTGCATGCATTATTATGTTAGAGTTATGTGTTATAGACTATAAAATATTTTGTGATATAACCAAAATGATGCCAATTTAATTAATTAATCTAACTACTTTGGTAGATAGCTACGTTAAAATGATGCTTTTGCACTAACCTACTTGTAAGTTATGTTTTATTTACCAATATTTCAAATTTGATGAATTGATAAATAACACTATAGGCAAAGAGATGATCGTTCAATTAAATCACATTCTGGATATTCCATGCGGGAAAATTAAGTTTAGAAAGAATAATAATACACAGAAAAGGATGCAGTATGGGACTGCCACTGTGTGGGCACCATGGAAGAATTATCCAAGATATCAGTATATGACTTGATGTTGATGGTTTCAGCCTACAACCAACAGCCTGTCTGAACCATGAGAAGTGATGCACTCCATGACCCTGCCTCTTCTGAACTTGATGTTTCCAGGCATTCTCCACACCCATTTGTGGGTGTGGAGAATGCTGATTGGAAGTTTAATGATTTTTTATAATTGTTTGGAAATTAAAAGGCAAATTATCATGGTTAAAAGTGAACAAGACACCTTGGGCTAATAGAATCTATCCAGTTTATTAATAGAAGCAGCAAAAGAGGTAATAAAACTTTTAGTAATAATACTGAAATCATCTTTGGATCCAGGGGAACCTGTAAGTTTAGTTAGAGAATAGTAATGTAACACTCAATATTCAATAGTTAGACATGTGATGCAAGATCATCTTGATAGGCAATGAGCTATAGGGCAGTCATATGCATGGCTTGTTAAAGGGAGATCATGCCTGACCAAACTGATTATCTACAATGAGGTTGTCATAAAGAAACTGGATGCAGATAATAGTTTTGACATCATATACTTAATTTCTGTAAAGCATTTGATACTGTTCCATCTTAATAATTATTATAAATTGGAGCAATGTGGCACTATGGTAAGTTACTACAGGAGTAATTAAGTGATAGTAGACATAGAGCAGTTATAAATAGCTACTGCTTTTCATGGACTAACGTTTAGAATGGTGTTCCACTGATTTCAGTGTTCAGCCCTTTACTGTTTTTAATATTTATGAGTGGTATTGATATAAGTGTTTCAAATTTGATTTTTAAGTTTGGTGATAATTCAGAGATGGGCAGGGTAGTTAATAGCATTAATCAAGGTAGTCTACTTAAAGATCATCACTATAAACTAGGTAGAGGAACTGAATCATGACAATTGAGATTTAACATAGATAATGTGAAGTACTGCATTCGTGCAGCAGTAAGTAATCTCAGAATAACAAATCATTTGGATAACACCAGCCTCAAGGCAGTTAATAAGGAAAAAGACCTAGGGGTAATTGTGTAGTACAACATGCAGTTCTCTATGTAGTGCTAATAGGTTGCAAGGACAACTCCATGCAGTCCTGCCAATGATATATAGGAACTTTTTCAGAAGGAACAAAGAGGTAATTGCCTTGTTCTATAAGGAAATAAGCTGCATCTTGAGTACTCCATACAGGTTTTGAAACTCATTTTAGGATAGACATAGATATATTGGAAAGGGTGCAGGTAAAAGCAGCAAGATTATTTGGGGACACAAAAGGATATTCTTACCAAGAAAGAGAATTCAGTAAATTGTAGAATTTATAGAAAGCTTTGGTAAATTGAAAGGTTCAATAAATTGCAGAGCCTAGAAACCAGGCTTCTGCATAGTGACCTATTTTAAGTGTTCAAGTCTTTAAAAGGGTTACATAAACTAAATTCTAACAGCATCTTTACTCTTTCTCAGATGACACTCTTAAGGGGACATAAATTTAATTTGAAAAAAGATGGTTGCAGAATAGTTGTGTATAAATTTGA
The DNA here is from genome assembly GCF_048544385.1 of Mastigoproctus giganteus. Classification (NCBI taxonomy): domain Eukaryota; kingdom Metazoa; phylum Arthropoda; class Arachnida; order Uropygi; family Thelyphonidae; genus Mastigoproctus; species Mastigoproctus giganteus. The sequence goes on along the minus strand of NC_143581.1, from coordinate 155,663,519 downwards.
TTGTTGGAATAAACTTCTATATGGTAGTGTGAAAGAAGGAAGTTTAAATAAATTTAAAGAAGGATTATGCACATTATTAGAAGGAATGGAAAAATGAACTGGATAAGAATTTTTTTTTCTCTTTTATGAAAACCCCAACCACAAAACGGTACCAGAAGTTAAATGATTTTGTGATAACTGAGAGGAAAGTGGAAAAGAAATTTCGGAAGCAGAAAGTAAATAAGGTATTCGGAGTAGTTGGGATAGTTCGGAGTATCCAGTTATGTAAAAAAGACAGCAAAAGCTGTGAGCAAACCCTTAGCCATAATTATGAGAGCATCTGAGGAGGTCACGATGGATTGGAGATATGTGAATGCCTGTCCAGATCACAAAGGAGAGATCAAAGAGAGAAGTGAGTAATTACAGACCTGTAAGCTTAACTTTTATGTTCCAGAGAAAATAATGGAGTTTTAGAAAAAGGTCAGATTATAAATAAGATTATAAAAGAGGTCAGATTATAAATGGAAGAAGGCAGAAGTTTCAGCCAATAGCATTGGCTGAAAAAAACTATCGTTGGGAAAGGAAAAGTTTTACTCTTACCCTGTCAAAAATGAAGTTTGGATTGATTAGGAATTGGTTTGCAGTTGTGGGCTTTAGTGTAGGCAGAAAATGAAACTGGAGATTTGGATACAAGCAATTCCAATATGCTCTCTTCTCACCCTGAATAGTCATTTGTTGGGGAACCAAGTTTTATTTAAGGGATGAGATTCTAGGGTGAAATGTGAAATAAAGGATTTCATCCCTACAAGAATAATTTTCCTAACATGATCTGAGCAAACAATTAGATCGGATGATTCAAAAAGAGTTTAATGATCTTGTTAAAGCACCTCCCACCATTCCCAACACGCTCCATTCAATGCCTTCTGTGGTCTTCCGTCAAAAGGATGTCAGAAGGATTGTGATGAATCTTGATGCTAAGAAAGCTCCAGGTCCCGGATAGTATTTCTCCACTTGTTCTCAAAACCTGTGCTCCTGAACTTACTCCTATTCTTTGCCGTCTTTTTTCACTTTCTTATTCCAAAGGTGTTTTTCCTTCTGCTTGGAAATTTGCTCATATCCAGCCAGTTCCTAAAAAGTGTGACAAATCCCTCCCATCCAATTATCGTCCCATTGCAGTTACTTCTAGCCTTTCTAAAGTAATGGAGAAATCAATTAACCGCCAACTTTTAAACTACCTAGAAACCTTCCGTCTGATCAACGATCGCCAGTATGAATTCCTTCAGTGTCGATCCACTGGTGATATTCTGGCTTATGTTACCCATTTATGGACTAATTCAATGGAAAGGTTCAATGAAACACAAGTAGTTGCTCTTGACATCTCAAAGGCTTTCGATCGTGCTTGGCATAAAGGTCTAAACAAGCTTCCATCTTATGGTTTGCCAACTGTTTTTTATAATTGGTTATCCAGTTTTCTCTCTGATCACTCACTGAGGGTGATGGTAGATGGCTCTGTCTTCTAACTGCTCCACTAATGCTGGTATCCCCCAAAGTTCAGTTCTTTCCTCCACTCTTTTCCTCTTGTATATTAATGACCTTCTTCCATTGACTAGAAATCCTATCCATAGTTTTGCCGATGAAAGCACATTGCATTCCATTTTGAGAAACCTTGCCCTGCTCAATCAGCTTCAACTTCTCAAAAATCTGCTGCCAATTCCTTAAATGCCGATCTTCAGGTAATTCTCCAGTGGGGCAAAGACAACTTAGTTGATTTTGACCCATCTAAAACTCAGTCTTGTCTTATATCTCGCAAAAAAGGATTCTTCTGCTGCTATGCTTATCTTTGGTGACACTCCGATTTCTAAGCAAAATGATATAAAGTCCATTCCGGTTATTTGGGACACATCGAGACTAGTGCATTTTGGCCCGAATAAGCGGCTGCCCCAGTTATCCGAAGTTTTATGTAAATAGTTAAAAATACAATGTACCCCCCCCCCCTACAATTGGTTCACTGTACACTGAAATCACGTTACAGTGGAGTCACCGTAGTAAAGTACCGGTCACTATACGATATGCAGTAAGCGCCAGTCATTGTGATCACGTTTGTGAATTGAATTTTAATACTATTAAACAGCGATTCTAATTAGCGAAAATAGGAGGAATATTATCCACAGGCTATAAAAGCAAAGATATATTAAGCACAAATTTACTCTTTATTACCTTACCAATTAAAAAATTAAATGATATGTGATAATCGGAATAATTAATACGTACTGTAATATGTACATACGAACTAGTTGACATTTCTGTTCACTGACATTTGTGGGTGGGGGTTAAAATTTAAAACAGTAAAAAGGTAAGCAATCAATAACAAAGAACACGGCACACACAAATTGCAAGTAACACAAAATGCGCAAGTGAGAATGGAGTAACGAGTTACAAAGCTTTAAAAATAGGAATGAAGAGAAGATCTGAAAATTAATTTTTTTATATGATTGAAGATTTTATGCAAGTGTAAACACATTTCACCATAATATCCCACAGAATTCCAGCTGTTGGTGTTATTGCAAATTCAGTAAGATTGAGTTTACTGTCCGTTTATGATAGATTTCACTAACAGAAAATCCCAATAAATAGGTGACTGCTAATTTTTTTTATTTTTTTATGGTTGTGACCTCCAGAATTTCGACCGAACCACGTGGTACCGTCGGAGACAATCGTAGGGTAATCTCCAGTACTGCGGTCTCCTGCCCCGATTAAACGGCATGCTGTCCCAATTAAGCGAAGTAAACCCTGGTTTTTTTCTCGATTGGTTTCTGTTTTTTAAGATTTGCCTCAAATAAATGGCTGCCCCAATTAACTGGTGGCCCAAATAACCAGAATCCACTGTATCTCTTTTGGGGATTACCCTGACTTCTAATCTCTCTTGGCACAAGCACATTACAAATATTTCTTCCTCTGCATCTACAAAACTTGGTTTTCTCTTTCGCTCTCGGTCATTACTTTTCTTCCAAACATCTGCTCACTCTGTATAAATCACAAAAATTGCCCTACCATGGAATATTGTTCCCGCATCTGGGGTGGTGCCCCCAAAACTTCTCTCAGGCTTCTTGATTCCATTCAGAAGAGGGCAGTTAGGTTAATTAATGATTCATCTCTAACAGAGTCTCTCCACTCGCTGTCTCATCGACATACTGTTTCTGCTGCATGCCTTTTCTACAGATACTTCCGTAGGCACTGTTCTTCTGAATTGGCTTCTATAATTTCCACTCTCTCTTTCAAAACAGTCCGAACATATGCCGCCACCAGCCAACATCCATTTACTGTCCAACTTCAAACTCACAGAACCAACTTTTCATCTTCCTCGTTTATTCATTCAACTGCCGTTTTCTATAACAACCTTCCTTCATACGTATTTCCTGAAAATTAGTCTACAGAAGTTCAAGTCCATGTCAACAAATATCTTCTTTTATCTTCTCAACCTCCAACCCAAGCATGGTACTAAGTACTATAGGTTCTAATACCTCTCATGTTTGGGGTTTACATAAAAAAAAAAAAAAAAAAAAACAAGGAAAAGAAGAACAGAAATCTTGTGGATCGTTTGTTTTACGATCTTGTAATGTCACTTGATATAAGGCTGAGAATAGCCATGAGAGAGAGAGAGAGAGAGAGAGAGAGAGAGAGAGAGAGAGAGACTCCATTGGAGAAGAAGTGACCATCACTAAGTTGTGAGCTTAGGCAACTAAAAAACAACTAACATTGACTGCGTACTTTGAGAGGTTGTTAGTGAGAAAAAGAACAAGGGCATTAGGTGTGTGGTTAAGATTGTCCAGTATTCTGGTGGGTAAATGAAGTAAGTAAGGTTATTAGTAATTGCAAATACCTTATCAGTTCAGTATGTGTAACTAGAAAACTGAAGCAGGCTCAAGTTATGAACTTTAAAGTCACCAAGGAAAATTATCTGTTAGGAATGTCAGATTGGAGAAAATCAAGTTTTAAAGAAAGAAGTCAGAGTTCTGAATGATTAGTGGAGTTGGAAGAACAATATTTCAAATGAATTTGAACAAACTTATCTTTTTGCAGATAATTTTGTTCTGTTAGTTTGACTATTCATGATATTGATATTAAGTAAATAAAGTGGAGGGGTGAACATGTTGCATTAACTAATGAAATTTTTGGATATGGTTTACATAACAAGGATGTACCAAGCTCCTTGGCATCATATGGTCTTGATAATGCCCCCTACACATACACTAATCTTATTCCCTCTACTCAGGGCTGACCACAAAATATGTGGGACCCTGTTCAAGAATTACTTGAGCTCTTGGCTTATTACTTGGCTTAAGTTCTGCAAATTGCAGCTTCTGGAGACTAGGCACCTGTGAGATGATCTGATTCAGGTATATAAGACCTTGATTGATTTGAGCAAGCTCAATGCTGATGGGATTCTTCCTCTTGCTCAGATTACTCACCTTAGGGGACATGAATTCAAAACGAGGAAAGACAATTGTAGAATAGATGTGCAGAATTTTGCCTTTAGCTAGTGGTTGGTTGATAGCTGGAACAAACTTCCATCTGTTGTAGTGGACAATTAAGTTGCTAGAGCAACTTAAATAAGTTCAAGGCAGAATTAGACAAACATTTGGAGTTAATGGATGGGTAAAATGGGAAGGGTTTTTTTTGACTGATGCTATATAAGCTTGCTTTCTTGCATCATATTAATGCTAATACTTGCGGGGCACTAGGGTTCTGTGAAAAACTTATACGAGCTATTTTTGTAATGGTGATTTTTTAAAATTTTTTAAATTTTTTATTTTTTCAACTTTTACAGTATTAAAAATTTCAAATTTTATAGCTCTTGGATTCAGGAAATGGCGATAATGTGGGTAACTAGACATTAAGATGGCGGTAGGCTTGTTGATAGAAATGCCCAAAAGATGCAGATGATATTATTATTTAGAACATTTGAGTGCAGGTCCCTGTTCGACGGAACTGGTTGAACATGGTTTTGACTGGTGCTGCCTCCACTCGCTAGCTGACAGAGTATAGGCAATAAGATTATACATCAGCCAATTCAGATGCCTCCTAGAGAGTTACCAGCAGGTTTAGTTTGGAGGACTATCTGCTGGCCATCCTCTTTGATAGCAAATTTGGTATCAAATAAATTTTGTGCATTTATTCTACAACCATCCTTTTCCAATTTAAATTTATGTACCTTTGTGTGTATTATCTGAGAAAGAATAAAATTGCTATCAACATTTAGTTTACTTTACCCTTCTCAAACTCCAAACACCTCAAACGTGTCACTTCACACATTCCTATCTTCCAGATGTTACAATTTACAGAACCCAATCTTTCTTGCTAATAATAGAATTATAATATATCCTAAATATATATATATATATATATTATACAGATAAGATAATTTATTATCTTATTATTAATTTCTCATAACTAATCTTGTTAATTTCTGCACTTTTCCTTCAGATTTGTGTCTGTCCTGAAATGAGATTTCTTAACCATGATTCAGTATTCCACATGGCGCCTCCATAGCCAGGTGGGCAGGAGCAGTAGTGCGTAGCACACGCTTCTTGATTAGACCGGAGTTAGAGGCCGTGGCCACCAAACATGGAGGATGCGGAAAGGTCAGGGAATGACCACTGCATATCCCCGGAGCAATATGGCCTTAGTTGCTAATGTTCCCAAAAAAAAAAAAAAAAAAATCCAAATAACAGTATTCCATATATGTGGCCTAACCATTGTTTTATCCAATAAAATAATTTCCTCTGTGTTGTCCTTGCTGGCAAAGTTCTTGTATGTTATTGACAGAACTTCTTAAGTTGCTCTAGCATCCTGTCCACAGTGATCAGAGAATTTCATGTTGGACTGTACATGTACCAGGTATTTTTTCCTTTTGAACTCTCTTAAGTTTGGTTCTGTCAAAATATGATATTATTGGGTGTCCAAAACCAATTATAGTACTTTTACCATATCATGTACAATCAGCAAGAAAATTAAAACAAAATTTTAAAAGTACTGATATCCAGTTGGTATTTAGTTTCTATTGTGATCCAGCAATAAGAAACCCAAATAACTGTATTCCTGAAATAATGATATTAATAACATTGTTTATGTTCTGAAATGTGAGGTGGGGTGTCCGTGTATGTGGAAGCATAATGGTGTTTTAGTAAAGAGAATATTATCATAATTTTAGTTTCCTCACCTCTTATTCACAAATGGAAGTAATCAGAATTCAAAACAAAGTAGACATTTATTGGTGGTATGAATGCTGTCATAATTGATAGGGTTTATGACACCAATAATTTAAATTGTTTGAAACATCATTTATTTTGTACTACAAAGAAAACTCAGGGCACATTTAAAATGCAAAGTTCCCAAAAGAAATTAGCTGCATTTGGCGACTTTCACAAAATAAGTTTCCCAGACTAAACAGTGTCACCCGTTACATGTTTGATGCAAGCACAAATCACTGTAAGAACTCTTAATCTCCTTTATTTAGTTTTATGCATTAGCTGAGGATCAAAGTCTCTGAAAACCACTCCAGTTTCTAGTGCTTTTTGTGTTTATTAATTTGATGACCCATTGGTAGTGTGCACACTGTCTTATGGAAATTTTTTTAAATGTATCTATGTATCTTTTAAGTGATATCTTCTCATTAAATTAAGTACTTTGGAAAAGGTAAGCTTCGAAAATGAAAATAAGGTTTATACCATAATCATCAGTATTAAATTTAAATGAAGCTTGAGATTTCGTCAAAATAAAGTATACCAGTATATATATTAATTTATTTTTATGTAAGTACATTGTGGTTTTATTTAAAGTTCTCATGCTCTAAGGGAATTTATTCCAAAAATGACCAACACAAGGAACTTTAGAAATTCCTCCAGTCTTCAAGGATTTGAACCCAGATGTCTCCAAATGAGTGACAAATCATGAATTCACTATGCTGTCATGGAATCCACCATAAGATATTCCAAGACCACACATTCTCCACTTATATTTATGTTAGAAAGTTCTATCTAAAGGTTAGACAGATTTTTTCTAAGTTTCCTCTAAAGAGTGGGTATGAATAGGGGAGCCTATGTGAATAAAAATGGTGCAGTACATTTCTTAGCACTTTATGCACAATTATCTTTATAAATATCAAACATCATGGTACAACTCAAATGCTGCTATTGCTGCTGTGAACATCAGCCATTTCATTCAGTGTGGTACATCTCCTCTCAATCATATTAGGAGCAATGCATTTTTATCCTTGATTGTCTCTGAAACCTAGGCTTCCAGTTACTCAAACTTAGCCATCACATTGCTTAGTCCATTGTTATCATAGGACTTTGTTTCCATGTTTTCTTCTCCAGTTGTACTCGTTCAGTGCTTTTGATGATTTACAACCATTCTTATAGAACAGATTAGAAATAATCCTCTCTCTCTCTCTCTCTCTCTCTCTCTCTCTCTCTCTCTCTCTCTCTCTCTCTCTCTCTCTCTCTCTCTCTCTCTCTCTCTCTCTCTCTCTCTCTCTCTCTCTCAAAGAAGTAAGCCTTTCTGCATCCTTTTAAACATATAGATTAGAATTTGAATGCAGTCTGGCCATTCCTTAAATCAACAGAAATCTCAGAGTTTGGGAACTTTAATTATTACCATCCTATGTATTATAATTCTTGTATTCTGAATTACATGCTAACTCTTTCTAAAATAATATGTAGATGTTTGATGTATTCCCTTCCTTCCTTTTCATTCATAATTAAATAGGTAGTTCTCTGATACCTTCAGATCATCAGACCAAATATCCCCTTTGTCTTGAAAATAGAACTTTTCATTAACTTGGTAGAACATAGTTTTTCTTTTCTTATTTTTATCTTTTTTTTTTTTTTTTTTAGTGATATATCAAAGGGTTGCCTGTGTGAATGAATTGCTTGGGTAGCTTTTTTATTTTAATGCAATATTTCTTATATAGAAATGAACAAGGAATGTGTACTACTGTAGTTTTCTCTTGTTAGTCATCTCTTACTTCCTGTTTAATCAGTGATATAGATACAGTGTCTTCTCTGCCACCATATTTCTTTAGTCCTGTTTTTTTTTTTTTTTTTTTTTTCGTTAAATGGCTATGCAGATTTGCATGTTATGATACTAAAGAAGTAGACCTTTGTTGGGTCCTTCATAATTTCTTCATAGAGATTCCCGTAGCATGTGTATCCCCGACAGCAGTATTTCTATTATATCCATTAATAATTTCACCCTGTTATTTTATTTTTCAAGTGAAACCTTTGAATTTATTCATAAGGAATTTTATTTTATTCTTGTAATAATGAAATTGAGCATACTTTATATGGCCCAGATAACCGAAGATTACAGATATGCATAAAAATCTTTAGAAGATAGTTGCTTAGGTGGCAGAGAAGGTGAAGTTTTCAGCAGGAAAGACTGCACATCAGTGGTGATTGCACTGGCTTCTTCTCTTAAAAATAACTCATTAAAGGGGCAAGGTGAAGTAGTAATGTCATCTTGATTGACCTTGCTGTAACCAAATTCTTTTGGAAACATTTACTAGTAAGTAGAAAACAATAAAAAATCAGCTCCAGTGTTTTCATGTATTTGTTTATGATAATAAACTGTAATTCTTTCATAGAGCTGGTTCATTTGAATTAAGTATGATTTACAAAATGACATGACAACATGGTAGTTTTATAATCATTGTTATCATACCATTTATAAAAGCTGACTATTGAAAATTCTTTAAAGATCTATCATTCTTAAAAACATGAGTTTAATGTGTTCCCTTTTAATAACATGAAATTTTATGAAATATTTTAAACTTACTTTAAATTACTGTACATTTAAGTTAATTGTCACCAGTTAATTATTTGAAATATAGTTCAACATTCCAGCACTTGCTGCTCACCACTGGTGCTTTCAATCCTTCAGTATTCCTCACAATAAAATTATTTTCCCCAACCCTTTTTTCTTTATTTTTACTGTATTTAAATTAGTATTTCAACTTTTTCCTCCTCTCTCCATTGGAAGAAATTCTTGTAATGTTTTAATTTGTGGAGTCATTCTTCTTCTGATCAACCAGTGAAATACCACCACTTTGCTTATTGGAGGCTTGAAGTGGCGAAACCCATGTTTAGTCTCTAGAGCAAAGTTTCCGGCATCCCCCTCTCCCCATACTTCTCCTTCAACCCATGCACGGTACTAAGTACTATAGGTTTTGATACCTTTCGTGTTTGGGGTTTTCATAAAAAAAAAAAAAAAAAAATTCTGCTTACCTGAAATTCCGTTAAAATTAGATATTCATGTGCAGAATTGCAGATATGATGTTATAAATGGCTTATACATCACTTTCTTCTATTTTGAATTCTCTCTTTCTCTTATATCATTGATCTGCAAATTTTATTACTCACTATGTATTCAGAAAATGCTGCAAGACCCTGAAAAGAGCAATTCTCTGCTGTTTGCTTCCATGTTTACTGCATTTCTTTTAATTCATACTCGCTGTGAGAATTAGTCTTCATCTTATTTTATTTAAAGAATATTACCTGCACACTTTGTTACAATGAGCTGTTACTTTCTAGTAGCCTCCCATAATAATTCATTCACATTGTACTTCTGATAATAAATATGTTGTGATTTTTTATTAAAAAATAGTTTGCATTTAATTTTATAATAAAATTATATTATCCTAATTACAAAGGCAAAATGTGGTTATGTCTCCAAGACTGTTATAAAGACACTATTAAACTATAAAAATAGTATAATATGCTAATACAACAGATAAGCTTATACTTGGCAAGGTGTGATTCTGTTACCTGGCTCTCAAGGTACCTCTAACATTCAAACTAAAATAAAATCACAGAATTAAAGAATGGGGGAGGGGAATACTCAGGTAGCAGAGTTTCAGTACTTCAACCTTGACAGCTTGTGACTGGAAGGAGTCTAGTGGTGTGTATGTGGGGTGGGGGGGCTGAGGCCCTGTTACAAGAAAAGTTGGGTGTATTCTTGTATTCTGTGTGTGTGTATACTATATCCAAAAATTTCATCAGTTCATGCAACGGTGCCCCCTCCCATAACTTTCACCTCACACTGAAAAGAGCAATCCTCTGCTGTTTATTTCCATGTTTAATGCATTTCTTTTAATTAATACTCACTGCAATAATTAGTTTTCATCTTATTTTATTTAAAGCAAAATATTTATTTTTTGACTAATCATGACCTATTGGTGTAATTTTCCTCATTTATAGCAATCCATCATGATTGCTATAAATGAGCAAAAAAGAGCTAAACCTTCTAAAAATCTCCAGATTCCATACAGAAATATACATGGTCTCATTTCCAATTACTAATGATGTTCATTTCCAATTAACTATGTAATAGTTGCATTAGTTATAGTAGTGTCTTAGTTAAATGTCTCTTTTCTTTACAACAGTCTTGGAGAAAAATTGCATTCTTTCTTTTAATCAAAGTACTATCGATATGGATGTTATATGGTTTGTGTGTTCTTTTGTCTTCCCCCCATTCTTTCATTGATTTGTATGGTTCTGTCCCACTCTATTTTTGTTTTGTTTATCCCTGACCACCCATCATTTTCTTCATTGTTTTTTAATTTATTCTGTCATTCTGGTTTGCTTTAATAAACTTCATTATAATTGATAAATTGACATTTATTTTAATCCTGTTTATTTTGATTTGGTTTAATTTTAAATTGCGTATTTGCATTTGATTTAGACTTGTTGATTGGTGTGATGTTATATTTGTTCATTTTAAACTATATAGGCAGTTATGTGAATGACATATGTTATATTTGGTTGTGTCAGATAGTTTCTGTTCCTTACATGCACACTCAGTTAAATGGAATGAAAAGTTACCCAATTTATAACTTTCAGCAAGAAATTATTCAAAATTGTTTAAATTTATTCACTTTTTGATGCCATCTTTATTTTCAATCTTTTCTGAACACAACTATGAAAAATCCTTTTTTTATTTTAAAGAAAAACATTTTTAATTGGTTTTTTGAAAATAAAACACCTGTGCAGCACTTTACATGTGCACTCCACTCTTGTGTTTTTATCTTGTCTTATTTGGGAGATATAAATATTATCTTTTAAGTGATGGTGAGTGAAATTTCATTTGAAAAACCTACCACTGCAACAACAGAATGTCAGCTAGGATCTTCCATGACACAAAAGCAGAGAATGTAATGGCTTCATATGCTGCCATGAAGTGTAAAGAGCAATTGCTTTAATAATTAGATGTGAGATGCATGCTAATTTTAAATATGTGATTTTCAGTACATGCATATAATTAGCAAGAAATTAGGTATAACTCAGTCCTGCATTTTTAATTTTTGCTTGATAATTAACAAATATTTCTGGAATTTTCAATAGCAGAATCAAATTAAACACTTCTTTTTGAAAGGTACGGAGAGTTCCAGATGTGTAGACTGAGTAGATGTAGAGCATGACATAGTTCAAGGTCATGTATGGTCTTGAACACCCTGTGCCCCCAGGTAAATTAACTTCAGTGGGTTCCTTACATTTTGTTCTGTAACTTGGTTATATAGGTATATCTATTGATGGTTTGCCAGATGGCAGTCAATGACTGAAATATAATCCTTTAATATTTATAAGAGGGTGATGTTTCCCTGAAGAAATAGTTGAGCATTGATGAGCTGTGGTCATCCAACACCTCACTGGCAGTTCATGGGTTTTCCCTCCTAGAACCCCTTTCAGTAGGTACTAACCACGGCTGACTGTGATCATCCCACCAGCTGTGCCTTTTCGGATATGTTCTGACCCAGTTGTCTGGCCATTACAATTTGGCCTTTGTCAAACTTGCTTAAGTCCACTGCCTTTCCCATCTGAAGAACAAGAGTAACGCTGATTAACGGAGCTCAGTTTCAGGTATTTTTTATACTGTGTCCCAACCCATGCACATGCCGTAGTTCACCTGCAGTTGTTTCGATTTGCATAACGACTCGCTGGTCATAATGTTTTGGCTCATTGGTGTGTTATTCCAACTTTATAAAAGTTCAGGTGTGCATAATTTTTAATTACATATTTTTAATTCTACATATAATTCCAAGTAAACAATAACTTTCACTTCCAAAAATATTCAAGTAAAATTGTGCCCTATTTAAGAAAATAAAGAAAGCTACTACCATTATCCTTGAACCAGCAATTAATGTATAGCCAATATTTTGGAGCAGCACCCAGAATTTGCTACTCGAGCAACCACCACTACATTAATATAACTTTTAAACAATACTACATATCTAGTGTGAACCAGAGCTGTAATGCTCAATACGTTCTACGTTGATATCAATATTTGTAAAATAAAAAGAGAAGTTTACCTCAATATAGTACGTAGAACGTTTCCATTCTACATACTATATCTCGATATTCTAATAAACAAAAATGCCTTTCCCAGGTTAGGAAGCTTCATGATAAATTAAAAAATTATCTACATCCTAACAATTGGTCTGTATTGAAGACCTCCATAGATTTGCAATGGGAAGCACAGGCCTCAGAAATAAAAAAACAGACACGTTAACAAATTACAAACATTATCAGGAGGGTCAAGACACGTTCCTACAAAATCTAACACATAGTCGTGGGCTTGCGACCAAGTGCTACCACAGAATACATCAGCTAGTTTGCAAACACCCCATTGCTCAGCATTCAAATAACCGAAATATCAACAGGTTACAAATATTTCCTTGTATATGCTGTCGCAGGACCAGATTTGTAACCTGTTGAAAAGGATTAAATTATAATTTACCACCTTATCCAAAGGATTAAATTATAATTTACCACCTTGAAAACTACCAAAAAAACAGTGCATAATTGATGTTGAATTTCGATTTCGTAATGTTCCACAAAAAGATTTATTTATTCAACAAGTTAACCAAGTGGTGAATAACATAAAAGAAACAAGACTTCCTAAATAAAAAAAAAAAAAAAAGGAAGAAAAATCGTTTTGCAATTTTTTCATTAAATTCTTTTAATTAATTTTCTTATTTTTAATTGCATTAAATTGATTTTTAATTATTTATTACTCTAATGTAAGATTTTTGATTTTTTCGTTTTAATTTCTGGAGAGTATCATACGGAAGTGTTCTACATACTACATATCTTTATACAACACCACAACATTACAACACTACCTATCTTTTTATAACTTGACCAGAAATGAAAAATAAAATACAGAACTCAAGAAAATGCCAGAATACCATGATGATGATTCCATCCTGTGAAATGTGCACTGTGGTATGCTGTTAGATAGTGTCTTTAGCTAATCAGAGCAGTCCACTTGTTATCCTTAGATGTTGATGATGCCAGTTGATCATCAGCATTGTGCCTCATATTTAATATTAATGTAAAAATAAATGTAATATCTACAAAAACATTGATGTTAGTTTTTGGTGGAACATTTGGGTTTTTTTACATGTGTAGGTGTATTTTTATTTCAATACATGCCATTTCATCATTTGCCAGCTCCTAAGAAATATGTAATAGGTTCATGTTATATTTGAAATCACCTGCCATACCATGAATTTATTTGCATAATTATTGATTGATCAAAAAAGAACAATGAGTTTTCTATTCTTACTCGTTCTGTTTTGCTTTATGTTAGGATAATAAAGAAAAAATAATAACCTTTTGTCAGAAATAAGGCAGGCTTTGAGTTTTTAGCATTTGAAGCTAAATAGGCTCTCCTTCCTTTTAAAAATATCCAAAGATGTGCATTTAAAAGAGTAAATAAAAGGAGGGAATATAACAATACTGTTTTTTTGTGCAGTCGAGTTTTATGTCAAGTCGACTCTGATATAAAGTGACCCTCCAGATCCAGAGAATAAATTGGCTGCTCATTTTTTTCATTCATTAAAAATTAATTATTAAGGGAAGAGGATTATAAATCCTTTGTCTGATTTTTAGCATTAGCATTAGTAGAAGCACATGAGGCAAGAAAGCAAGCTTATACAGAATCAGATAAAAAAAAAAAATTCCCGTTTCACACAACCATACGCTCTAATTCAGTTTGTCCAGTTCTTCCTTATATTTATTTAAGCTATCAACTTCAACAACGACAGGTGGAAGTTTATTCCAACAATCAACCACCAGCTGATTTGAATTTATATCCCTTCAGGTTCGTAATCTGAGCAAGAGGAAAAATCCCATGAGCATTGAGCCTGCTCGAATCATTCAGGGCTTTACACACCTGGAGATTGGGCAGGTGTCTAGTCTCCAGATGCTGCAGTTGGCAGAATTTAAGCCTTTCTTGGTAAGAGTCCCCCTTCGTTCCCCTCATCAGTCTTGTTGCCCTTCTCTATACTCGTTCTAGCAACACTACATCCTTCCTAAAATGAGGCCTCCAGACCTGTATGTAGTACTCAAGGCATGGCCTGACCCATTGCCTTATACAAAGAAATAATCACCTCCTTCTGATTATTATCAAAATACGTGTATATCATTGACGAGACTCCATGACCTGCTCTGGCAGCCTGTCTGTCCTGCTCAGAAAACTTCATATCTCACTGCACAATTATCCCCAGGTCTTTTTCATTCTCTACCACCCTGAGTGTAGCACCACATAGTATGTTTCTTTGAGATTACTTCTACCCATATGCAATACTTTGCATTTGTCAATGTTAAACTTCAGTTGCCACTTCTCAGCCCATATGCCCAACTTTTCAAGATCCTGTTGCAGTAGCATACTGTCATTAACAACCCTGCCAACCTATGTACCATCTGAAAACTTGGACAGTAAGCCTGATATACCTTCATCAATGTCATTGATAAATATATAAAACCACAATGGATCCAACACCGAACCCTGGGAAATTCCACTAGTCCACGAAGAGCAGTGTCCATTAATTGCCACTCTCTCTGTCTTCTCCCACTGAACCATCCTTTTATCCATTGCAGAAACTTGCCCTTAATGCCATACTGCTCCAATTTGTACAGTAGTTTTGCAAGTGCAACAGTATCAAAAGCTTTCCTGAAATCCAAGTATGATTTTAAAATTATTTTTTTGCCTCCAATTCCCTTGTAATCACATCATAGTATCCAATCATATTGTTCAGACAAGACTTCCCCTTAACAAACCCATGGTGTGGCTGAATTATTACTGCAGCCTTGTCTAGATGATTCTATAATGCCTCTTTAACCAGTGACTCCATTATTTTCCCCAGAACAGAAGTTCAACTAACAGGTCTGTAATTACTCACATCACCCTTTGTGAATTGGGGTTACATTTGCACATCTCCAGTTTGTGGGGACCTCCACTAAGTCCAAGGATGCCCTCGTAATTATCACTAAGGGTTTGATTACTTCCTTTGCCATCTCCTTTAATATAACTGGATAGATCCTATCTACCCCATGTGCCTTTCTTATATTTAACTTCAACAGTTTCTCCTCCACTTTGCTCACAGTTATTACAAAGCCATTAAGCTCCCTGTTAGAGTTTAATAAGCTTCCATCCTCAAATTCTCTACATAATTCCTCATGTATGAATGTAGATGCAAAATATTCATTCAGTTTGTCAGTTTTCTTAGCAGGATCGTCAACAATCAAACCATCGATATCGATTGCGACAACCTGATTCATCCCCTTCCTTCTAGAATTTATAAGTAAAGAAGTCTTTGCTGTTTTTCTTTGCATCCTTTGCGAAAGATTTCTCATAATCGCCTTTGCTTGCCCAACCTCCTTTGTGACTTCATTACATATTAGCTTATATCTAAAATAGACTTTTGTGTCGCCTGATAATTTATATGTATTCTATGCATTTTTCTTCTCTGACACAAGTCTCATTAGTTCATCTGACATCGATTTAGGCCTAAACCTTGAATAGCATTTCTTAGTTGGTATGAACTAGTAGCTTCCAAGATTAAATTCTTGAATGCTTTCCATTTAGAATTTGCTGTTGGTAACAACATCAGTTGGACCCAGTGTATAGAATTTAAAAACTGTCTGAAACCAGTGCAGTCACTTTTATAGAGGCAAAAACACTTCCCTTTACCACTGATGGTAGTTACATCTTTAAGTAAATCCCACATTATTATTATTAGCTCCATGGTGCAAGGAAGCCTGGCTCCTTCCCATAGCCAGATGGGAAGGAGCAGCAGTGCATAGCACACGCTTCTTGATTAGACCGGGGTTCGAGCCCATCACCACCAAATACGGAGGATGCAGAAAGATCAGGGAATGACCACCGCATATTCCCGGAGCAATATGGCCTTAGTTGCTAATCCTCCTAAAAACCAAATAACAACAACAACAGCAAGGAAGCCTATGTTGCACCAGCCAAAAAAAAAAAAAAAAAATTCCTGAGAGAGAGAGAGAGAGAGAAGTAGAAGGGAATCACCAAGAAAGAGAAGCATGATGATATCCAGCTCAGGACCCTGGGTGTACCAAGCCCATACTTACCGGATGTGAGCCCCTGGGGTAATCAGTACACTGTGATCATTGCCACCTAGTGGTTTTTCTATCTGCAAATTCTTAATGCATGAATAATCTCTGCTGATAAACAGATCAAGAATATTACTCCCTCTGGTTGCCTCTCGAACATGCTGCTGTAGAAAACACTCATTCAATAAATCCACAAAAGTCTTGCTAGTCTAGTGTGCTTGTGACCAACCCACAAATTCCAGTCAACATCTGGCAAGTTTAAATTCTCCATTATAAAGCAATTTGATTTCCTGGCCCACTATTTCACTGTACAGTTGTTCATTGTACTCTTCACAGTCAGTAGAACAATAATATATTCCTACTTCCATTTTTACTTTATCAGTGCTTATGTCACACCAAACTAACTCACTGGCCATCTACGTCAACTGAATGCGCTAGCATTAGCAAAGGCACATGATGCAAGAAAGCAAGCTTATATAGGCATCATCCAAAAAAAAAAAAAAAAAAAAACCCTTATTTCAATCATCCACTCTCTCCACATGTTTGTCAAGTTCTGCCTTGAATCTATTTAAGCTATCAACTTCTACAACGACAGATGGAAGTTTGTTCCAGCAATCAACCACCCGCTGGCTAAAGGCAAACTTCCACACATATATCCTACAACCGTCTTTCCTCGATTTCAATTTATGCGCTCTCAGGTGATTATTCTGAGCAAGAGGAAGAATCCCATCAGTATTGAGCATGCTCTAACCACTCAAGACTTATCATTCAATATCAATTGACCAACCTGATTCATCCCCTTCTTTCTAGAATTTATAAGTAAAGAAGTCTTTGCTGTTTTTCTTTGCATCCTTTGCGAAAGATTTCTCGTAATCACCTTTGCTTGCCTAACCTCCTTTGTGACTTGATTACATATTACCTTATATCTAACATAAACTTTTGTGTCGCCTCATAATTTATATGTATTCTATGCATTTTTCTTCTCTGCCACAAGTCTCAGTTTATCTGACATCGATTTAGGCCTAAACTATTTCTTAGTTGGTATGAACTAGTAGCTTCCAAGATTAAATCCTTGAATGCTTCCCATTTAGCATTAGCATTAGTAGAGGCATTTGATGCAAGAAAGCAAGCTTATGCAGCATCAGCCAAAAAAAAAAAAAAAAAAACCACTTCACCCCTCTGTTCGTTCAAAATACCTGTCCAGCTGAGCCTTAAACTTATTTAGGCTATCAACCTCCACCACAAGGGATGGAAGTCTGTTCCACCAACCAACCACCCGCTGGCTAAAGGCAAATTTCCGCACGTCTATCCTACATCTGTCTTTCCTCAATTTGAATTTATGCCCTCTCAGGTGATTTTTCTGAGCTAGAGGAAGAATCCCATCAGCATTGAGCATGCTTAAACCATTCAAGGCTTTATACACCTCTATCAGATCACCTCGCTGGTGCCTTTTGATTTGTTTGATTTGTTGTTGGTAACATCATCAGTTGGTCCCACCTTATAGAATTTAAATGCTGTCTCAGACCACCATAGTCACCTTTACGAAAGCAAAACCCTTCTCTTTACCCTTGATGGTAGTTACCTCTTTGAGTAAATCCCACTTCAGCACACTGTGATCACTGCCACCTAGTGGTGGCAGTGTAGATTCTTAATGCATAAAATATCACTACTGATAATCAGATCAAGAGTATTACTTCCTCTAGTTGCCTCCCGAACATGCTGCTGTAGAAAACAATCATCCGATAAATCCACAAAACCCTTACTTGTGTGTTAGTGACCAACCAAAAAATTCCAGTCAGTCTCTGGGAAATTAAAATCCCCCATTATAAGACACTCTGATTTACTGGCCCACTCTATTTCTCTGCAGAATTGCTCATTATACTCATCAGATTTATTAGGCCTATAACACACACCTACTCTCATTTTTTCCTTTCCAAGTGCTTATGTCACACCAAACAGACTCAACATTGCATTGTCCACCAACATCAATTAGATGCACTTCCTTAGATTTTGTGTTTCTTAACTAAAAACAGCATAACCCCTCCTCCCTTCCTGTCCTATCTATCCTTTCTGTACATATTGTACTCCCCAAATTCCAATTCTGCACTGCTTATATCTGTGTGACACCACGTCTCTGATATCCCAACAATATCTTCCTTTGATGTCTTGACTAGCACTTCAAGCTCATCGAATTTATTAACTATACTCCTAGCATTGGTATACATGCACCTGTTTCTACTCTTAGTTACCCTAACCCAGCCCATGTATTTACTTGTTCCACTATGACTCCCAGCAGTCCTGGAAACCCCCATTGCCTTGCTTTCCAGGCTACTGCTCAATTGTATTTCAATAGAAGCAGTGCTCGAATCACTTTCACCTCTGCCAGCGGCTACTGTTAATCTTTTAGTCTGTGAATCCCCCCCCCCAAGCTAGCAGTTTTCCAACCCATCTAACACTGTCTTGATAGCATCAGCAAATATTCTTGCTCCCTTTCTATTTAAGTGTATCCCAATCCTGTAGAAGCAGTCTCTCCTGTTAACAAGCACAGACCATGCTGAAAAAAATTCTACCCCATGAGCCTTGTACAATCTCTGACTGACAAGGTGCTTGTATACTCCCTCCTATCATGTCTAGGCAGAATTACAGACACTTCAAATTTAATCCAACTAGCAACTTTTTTTTTTTTTTAATGTTGATCTGTACTTTTTTTAGTAAATCTGCAATCTCCTACTCTTAATGTCTCATTAGTGCCAACGTGTGCAAACAGTATCACCCTTTGTGCTCTTAAAAGATGATATCTGCTCCACAATTTCACCAACTTTCGCCCCTGGTTCTATTCCACCTATCCTTTTTGCACAATATATTTCCAATCTCCCTGACAACAGTCACCGACCGTAACTAGCTCCATTGAAACCAGCACATTCTGCTTTGAAGATTGTTGCTGTGTTGTCTGGTTCACAAGAGTGAGCTCTGGCATAGAATTGGGCAGCTTAGAGCTTGATGGGTCCCCCACTTTAATACATTCGAGGGCATCTACCCAACTGTTCAAACTCTCATAGATGCCCATCAGAACACTGAGTAACCCAATGAGTCCAATCAGTCAATAATGTTTTGCTGGATCCTGGGCCATTCTAGGAAATGAAAGTGCTGATCTTGCTGTTAATCAACCTAAACTCACTATCTCACAACAACCTCAGATTCCTTACACTGACTATAAGCCTATCATTTGCAAAGCTTGTTAAGATAGCTGGTCACAGATCTGGAAAAGTAATACCAACAATAAACTTTACCAGATAAAGAAAGATCCAAAACTGTGGCTTCTGACAAAACAGATCAGAGGATTTGGTAATTGCAAGGCCAATTTGGTAATCCCCAAAGCGGCAACCCCCAAGGCAGATTGCGCTGGTCCCAAAGGAACTAGTAGTTGTTGGTGACTCTATTGTCAGGGAAACGGGAAATATATTGTGTAAAAAGGATAGGTGGAACAGGACCAGGGTATGTCTGCCAGGGGCAAAGGTTGATGACGTAGAGCAGATATCATCTTTTAAGGGCACAAAAGGTGATATAGTTGTACACGTTGGCACTAATGATATTAAGAGTAGGAGACCGGCAGAATTACTTAACAAGTACAGGTCACTGTTGAAAAAAAGCCGTGAAGTAGGGTTGAATTTGAAAGTGTCTGCAATTCTGCCCAGACACGATAGGAGGGAGTATATGATGAGAGCCTTGTCGATCAATTCGGCCCTGGAAAGATTGTGCAAGGCTCAAGGGGTAGAATTTTTTTTCAGCCTGGACTGTACTTGTTAACAGGAGAGATTGCTTCTACAGGGACGGGATACACTTAAATAGAAAGGGTGCAAGAATATTTGCTGATGCTATCGAGGCAGTGTTAGGTGGGTCGGAAAACTGATAGCTTGGGGGGATACAAGGACTAATAGTTTAACAGTAGCCGTAGGCAGAGGTGAAGGTGATTCTTGCACAACTTCTATTAGAATAAGTAGCGACCTGGAGCGAGGGGTGTTGGGGGTTTCAGGGACGGATGTCAGTCATCGTGAAACAGGTGGGTATATGGGATGTGTTAGAGTGGCTGGGAATAGGAATAGGTGCATGTATACTTGCATGTATACCAGTGCTAGAAGTATAGTAAATAAATTTGATGAATTTGAAGTTTTGGTCAAGACATCAAAGGCGGATATTGTTGGGATATCAGAGACGTGGTGTCACACAGATATAAGGAATGCCGAACTGGAATTTGGGGAGTACAATGTGTACAGAAAGGATAGACAGGATAGGAAGGGCGGAGGTGTTATGCTGTTAATAAAGAAAAATATAAAATCAAAAGAAGTGCATCCAGTTGATATAGATGAACAGTGCACTGTTGAGTCAGTTTGGTGTGACATAAGCACTGCGAAAGCAAAAATTAGAGTAGGAGTGTGTTATAGGCCTAATGACTCGAATGAGTACAATGAACAATTGTACAGAGAAATAGAGTGGGCTAGTAAATCGGAATGTCTTATAATGGGGGATTTTAACTTCCCAGATATTGACTGGAACTTGTGGGTTGGGCACTCACACACTAATCAGACTTTTATGGATTTATTGGATGATTGTTTTCTGCAGCAGCATGTTCGAGAGGCAACCAGAGAAAGTAATACTCTTGATCTGGTTATCAGCAGTGATCATTCATGTATTAGGAATTTGCAGATAAAAGAACCACTAGGTGGCAGTGATCACAGTGTACTGACGTCGGATTTACTTAAAGATTTAATTACCATCAGGGGTAAAGGAAAGGGTTTTTGCTTCCGTAAAGGCGAGTACAGTGGTCTCCGACAGTTTTTAAATTCTGTACAGTGGAATCAACTGACGATGTCACCAACAGTAAATTCTAAGTGGGAAGCATTCAAGGAATTAATCGTGGAAGCTACTAAAAGTTTCATACCTATTAAGAAATATTGTTCAAGGTTTAGGCCTAAATGGTTGTCAAATGAACTAATGAGACTCGTAACAGAGAAGAAAAATGCATGGGATGCATATAAATTATCAAGCGACTCAGAAGCCTATGGCAGATATAAGTTAATCTGTAATCAGGTCACAAAGGAGGTTCGGCAGGCGAAGGCAGATTACGAGAAATCCTTGGCAAAAGATGCTAAGAAAAACAGCAAGGATTTCTTTACTTATATAAACTCTAAAAGGAAGGGGATGAATCTGATTGGTCTACTTGACATCGATGGTTCGACTGTTGATGATCCTGCTCAGATAGCAAACAAACTGAATGAGTATTTTGCATCTACATTCACACGTGAGGAATTATTAAGGTTTGAAAATGGCAGAAGGTTATCAAATTTTAGCAGGGTGCTTAATGATCTTGTAATAACTGAGAGCAAAGTGGAAGAGAAATCGTCGAAGTTAAACGTAAGAAAAGCACCTGGGGTGGATGGGATCTATCCAGTTATATTAAAGGAGGCGGCAAGGCAACTAAGCAAACCCTTAGCCATAATTATGAGAGCATCCTTGGACTCAGGGGAGGTTCCCACGGACTGGAGATGTGCAAATGTATCCCCAATTCACAAAAGGGGATCGAAGGGTGACACAAGAAATTACAGACCAGTTAGTTTAACTTCTGTTCCGGGTAAAATAATGGAGTCGCTGGTTAAAGATGCATTGCAGGATCATCTAGACAAGACTGCAGCAATAATTCAGACACAGCATGGGTTTGTTAAGGGAAAGTCTTGTCTGACAAATTTGATAGGATATTATGATGTGGTTACAAAGGAACTGGATGCAAAAAACAATTTTGATATCATATATTTGGATTTCAGGAAAGCTTTTGACACTGTTGCGCATGGAAGACTATTGTACAAATTGGAGCAGAATGGTATTAAGGGTAAGTTGCTACAATGGATAAAAGGATGGTTAAGTGCGAGAAGACAGAGGGTGGTAATCAATGGGTGCTGCTCTTCTTGGACTAATGTTATTAGTGGAGTCCCACAGGGTTCAGTGTTAGGTCCACTGTTGTTTTGTATATTTATCAATGATATTGATGAAGGTATATCAGGCTTAATGTCGAAGTTTGCAGATGATACAAAGGTTGGCAGGGTTGTTAATGACAGTAATGGCAGTCTGCTACTGCAACAGGATCTAGATAATTTGGGCAGATGGGCTAAGAAGTGGCAACTGAAGTTTAACCTTGACAAATGCAAAGTACTGCATATGGGTAGAAATAACCCCAGAGAAACGTACCAACTGTGTGGTACTACACTTAAGGTGGTAGAAAATGAAAAAGACCTGGGAGTAATTGTGCAGTCAGATATGAAGTTCTCTGAGCAATGCAGACAGGCTGCCAGGGCAGGTCATGGGGTTTTGTCAATGATATATAGGAATTTTGCTAGCAGGGAAAAGGAGGTGATTATCCCTCTGTATAAGGCAATGGTCAGGCCATGCCTTTAGTACTGCGTACAGGTCTGGAGACCTCATTTTAGGAAGAATGTAGATTTACTTGAGCGGGTACAGAGAAGGGCAACAAGATTGGTGAGGGGAATGAAGGGATCCTCTTACGAAGAGAGGCTTAAGTTCTGCAAATTGCAGTGGCTGGAGACTAGGCACCTGCGCAGTGATCTGATTGAGGTATATAAGGCCTTGAATGGATTGAGCACGCTGAATTCTGATGGGATCCTTCCACTTGTTCAGATTACAAACCTAAGGGGCCATAAATTCAAATTAAGAAAAGACAGATGTAGAATAGATGTGCGGAAATTTGCCTTTAGCCAGCGGGTGGTTAATTGCTGGAACAAACTTCCATCTGCCGTTGTGGAAGTTGATAGCTTGAATAAATTTAAGGAGGAACTGGACAGGCATTTGGAGGGAATGGTGTGATTTTTTTTTTTTTTTTGGCTGATGCTGCATAAGCTCATGCATTTGCTTTCTTGCATCACATGCCACTACTACTACTACCTATGTGTTCCTATTATTATGAGAAAACCCTACCCAGTGCTCATCTTCTCATACTTGATTTGCTGTTCTTTATTTACTGGTTGATTTACCCCTTTATTTAGCCTTCTGTTCAAGCACTTTATATTTTTCTCAAGGCTGAACATTGCACAGAAATTTTCCCATTTTCTAGGAAAGGGGGCAAATATAGAAGAACTTTTACTCTCGTTTAAGCATATTGGCCTGTATGGATGCATATAATTCAAAACATGTAACAATCTTCTTGTAAATTATTATTATCATCATCAGCTATATAGTGCAAGGAAACCTGAGGCTTTTGCTGCACCAGCCAAAAAAGAAAAAAAAAAACCCGAGTTACCGAGAGAGTGAGAGAGAGAGAGAGTGTGTGTGTGAGTGAGTGAGTGAGTAAGTGTCAGAAGTAGAAGGGAATTATCAAGGAAGAGAAGAATGATGATAACCAACGGACTCTGGGTGTGCCAAGCCCATACTCACCAGATGTGAGCCCCTTGGGAATAAACTATGAATGGACACAGTTTGGCCCCAGTAGCCCTTGTGCATTAAACCTAATACCACCAGGTACCTAGTTACCAAGCTCTGTAGCTCACACATTTGAAGTCTTTCATTATACGGGTGTCCTTTTGCTGATCTCACAAGCACTGCCAGTCTTTTGACCATTTCAAGAAGCTCAGTGTCTTCATTTAGGTGCAGTGTCTATATTTGAAGACAGTATCTGAAGTATGGGGTACTGCTTGTACAGTGGGATTATGACCATACTATCTCTGCAAGCAGATTTTTGGTAAATCATTGCTAGGACAGCACAGCCATCCTTGCTACCTGTCTGTTCTGTCCACAGAACTAAATGTCTCACCATATCATAACTCCCAAATTGCTTTTCTTTCTCTAAAATATTAATTCAGTCCCAAAAAGTGTATAAATTATTCTGGGTTTGATATTAGTATCAATAGTGACAAATGATGCAAGAAAGCAAGCTTATACATCATTTAAAAAAAAAAAAAAATGCTATTTCTCTTATTCATCACCTTTCACATGGCAATACATTATCTATTCTTCCTTGAATTTATTCAAACTGTCCACTTCCACAACAACAGATGGAAGCTTATTACCACAATCAACCCATTAGCTGAAGTCAAACTTTTGCACATCTATTCTGCAACCATCTTTCCTCAATTTGAATTTATGCCCCTCATGTGCATAATCTCAGAAAGAGGAACAATCCCATCAGCATTGAGTTTGCTCAATTCATTTTTTTCAATGTTGACCTGTACTTGTTAAGTAAATCTGAAAATCTCCTACTCTTAATGTCATTAGTGCCAACATGTACAACATCACCCTTTGTGCTCTTAAAAGATATCTGCTCTACAACATCATCAACTTTTGTCCCTGGCAGACATACCCAGGTACTATTCCACCTAGGGTAATATGGGTAATATAACAATATATTACCCATTTTCCTGAAAATATAGTCACCAACAATAACTAACTCCTGTGGGACTAGCACATTCTGCCTTGGAGATTGCTGTTCTGTTGCCTGATGCACAAGAGTGAGCTCTGGCTTGATGGACAGCTGACAGCTTGATGGGTCCCCCATTTTAATACCTGCAGGGGCATATACCGAACTTTTCAAACTCTCATAATCGCCCACTAGAATGCTGAGTTGGCACCTTGATACTCTCTGCACCTAGCACACACAAAGGCAGACATCCTCCTTGGCTAGTTCATGTCCTGTTACAGAAAGTTCTGCAGACATTTTACAAGTTGCACATTTTTTTAGGGTCTCGTGCATTGGAGAATTGCCACCCCTCGGTTCTCCCCCAAATCACAGCACTCCTCCTACTTATTTGTGCCCGTTGCTTTGCTGCTCTAGTCTGGGATATGATATTGAATACTATTGATTAACAATAAAAATTAATTATATATATTACACTATCTAATAGATTCCTAAATGCAGTGATAGTTTTTACGCTATCTAGCTTTATGATATAGCTGCCTATTTACCATAATTAAAATTTTTAATTCCTTACCACTCACTCTATACTATAACAGTGGCTGCAAGATTCAAACAAAACAACAGTTTTATGTATATTTAGTAGTAACCTACAAAAACTCTATTAAAAATAAAAATAACAAGCATTACTAGTTCTATAAAGCTGCTTTTAAAGTACAATATAATATGACAATTAAGTAAATAAAATGGCAAAACACTTATGCTTTTTTGGAGCTTATAATTCACAGCTGAAAATTGTAAAGACAGTCAGTGTCCTCTCACAATTATTATTGACCAGCTTCAGAACTATCTGAAGCTGGTCAATAATTTTGTCAAGAAACTAGAATGCTCAGCTGCCATTTTTAAAAAGAAGCAAGTACTCTTAGCTTGTTCAGAATCAAGTTTGGATTGATTATGAGCTCTTTTGCAATTGTTGTGAACATGTGTGAAGCACAAGCCAATTGTGATATACTACATAACAAATAAACTATATGGTGCTGTGCCAATTCTCATCTCAGTTCTCCTGATTATATGCAGATTATGCTCTAATGACCAAAAGTTAAGTTAAAATGATAAAATGTGTGATTGAAGAAAAATATGTAACAGTCAAAACTGTACAGAGTACACTTTGTCTTTAATTTATTTAAGCATTACAGATTATCCTCAGATGTTTCAAGGTATTTCCTGTACCACTTCATTAACTGTAAAGATAGCATTAGAAGAGGAATATGATGCAAGAAAGCAAGTTTATTACACCATGACCCCCCCCCCAAAAAAAAAACGACCTTCCCATTTCACCCATCCATTCACTCCAAAAGGTTGTTCAGTTCTTCCTTGAATTTATTTAAGCTATCAACTTCCACAACAGATGGACTTTTGTTTTGGCAATCAACCACCTGCTGCTGGCTAAAAGCAAATTTTCTCACATCTAATCTACAACTGGCGTTCCTCAGTTTGAATTTATGCCCCCTCAAGTGTGTAATCTGAGCAGGAGGAAAAATCCCATCAGCATCGAGCTTGCTCAAACTATTCAAAGCCTTATACACCTCAATCAGATCACCTTGAAGATGCCTCATCTTCAGATGCTGCAATTTGCAGAGCTTAAGCCTTTCTTGGTTAGAGCAACTTTTTTCCCTCTCAACAATCTTCTCTGTACTCATTCAGGCATCTCTACATCCTTCCTAAAATGAGGCCTCCAGGTATGCAGGTCTGTAGTCCTCATTTTTCACTTTGTGTAAGGCATTGGGCAAGGTAACCATTGCCTTATACCAGGTGTCAGCAACCTGTGGCTCTTTGAACACGTAACTGCAGCTCTTTAACTTTTAGCCTACATGAAGTACAATTTGAAATGAAGTTAGATGATTTAAAAATCAAGGACATGTAGATGCAAGACTAAAATGCCTTAAAACTGAAATCAAGGATTTGGAGAGGAAAAAGGCTGGCTTGCAATTCTACACAAATGGATGGCAATAGATGAATTGAAAAAGCAAGACCAAATTGTGTTTGATGCATGGAGTGGCTTACCGGACATGTATATAAATTTGAAAATATTTGCATTTGGACTTCTCTCAGTTTTTGCTTCAACAAATTTCTGTGGGCAAATATTTTCAAACATGAACTATATTAAAAATAAATCAAGAAGCCGCCTGAATAATGTGAGTCTCTCAGCATGTTTAAAGATGAACATTACACCATATTTGCCCGATGTTGAGACTCACTTGAGAAGTTCAGCAGCAAATGTCACATTAATTCATATCTAATTGGATATTTGAAATGTTTATTCAGTATTAATAAATAATATTTCAAAAACTATATTTTTCTAATACAACACCTTCCCACTCTATTCTGTTTCTTAAAAAAACTCCCCTGCCCCTCCTCCTCTGCCCAGCTTGACACCTCAATACACCTCAATTAGATCACCTTTTAGGTGTCTAGTCTCCAAATGCTGCAATTTGCAGAACTTAGTCTTTCTTGGTAATTTCAACCCTTTTTTTCCACTTGCCAATCTCTTTGTCCTTCCCTGTTCTCATTCCAGCAGCTCTACATCCTTCCTATTGTGTACTCTACTGTATGCAGTACTCACAGTGTTGCCTGCCCATTGCCTTATATATGTTGTGTTGCCTGATACACAAGAATGAATCCTGGCATTGAGTTGTGCAGCTGAGAGCTGCCCAACTTCCTTCTACTAATAATATAAGCATAGAAGGCTTTGCTGCTGTTCTTTGTATTTTTTCCAGAGACTTCTCACAGCCTTAGCTTGCCTAATCTCCTTTGTGAATTGATTACAGACCCTTGCTCCCCCTCACAAAGCTCATTGCCCTTCTCTGTACTCATTCCAGCATCTCTACATCTTTCCTAAAATGAGGCCTCCAGACCTGTATGCAGTACTCAAGATGAGGCCTGACCATTCCCTTATACAATGTGATAAGCACCTCCTTATCCATGCTAGCCAAATTCATGTATAGCATTGGCTAAACTCCATGAGCTGTTCTACCAGCCTGTCTGCACTGCTCAGAGAACTTCATATCTGACTGCACAATTGCTGCAGGACTTTTTTATTTTCTACTACCCTAAATGCAGTACCACACAGTTGGTATGTTTCTCTGGGGTTACTGCTACCCAATTCAGTTATTTGCATTTGTCAATATTAAACTTCAATTGCCATTTCTTGGCCCATCTGCCTAACTTTTCTATATCCTATTGGAGTAGCATACAAACCTTTGTATCATCTGTAGACTTGGACATTTAGTCTGATATGCGTCCATCAATATCATTGATTAATACAGAAAACAACAATTGGCCCAACACAGAACCCAAGGGGACTTCACTGATAACATTAGTCTACGAAGAATATTATCCCCTAATTACTACTCTGTCTTCTCCCACTCACCCATCCCTTTATCCATAGCAGCAATTTGCTCTTAATACCACACTGCTCCAATTTGTATAGCAGTCCCTTGTGTGCATCATTATCAAAAGCTTTCCTGAAATCCAAGTCATCATCATCATCAGCCATTTTCAATCCACTGCAGGATGAAGGCCTCTCCAGCAACTTTCCAGTTCCTTCTGTTTTGAGCACTGGCCATCCATTTACTACCCAAAAAACTCATGATAACAAATTATTTTTTGCATCCAGTTTCATTGTGATAACATCGTAGTATCTAATCAAATTGGTCAGGCAATATTTCCCCTTAACAAACTCATGCTGTGTGTGTAATATAATTGCAGTCTTGTCTAGATGATCCTGCAATGCTTCTTTACCAGTGATTCCAGAATTAAACTGACAGGTCTGTAATTACTCATTTTACCCTTTGATTTCCCATTTTGCATTGGAGATGCAATCGCACATCTGCAGTCCATATGGACCTCCACTGAAACCAAGGATGTTCTCATAATTATGGCTAAGGGTTTGCTTATGTTCTTCACTGCCTCCTTTAATATAATTGGATAGATCTGAATCACCCAAGGTGCCATTCTTATGTTAACTTCAACAATTTTCCTTCCACTTTCTCTCAGTTAATACAAAATCATTTAGCTCCCTTTTAGAGTTTGATAAATTTCTGGCCTCCACTTTCCTAAAAGAATTCCTCATGTGAACATAGATGCGATTCTTCATACAAGTGTGGAATATTCATTTTAGGAAGGAGCTAGAACTGTTTGAAAAAGTTTGTACCACGAAAGGTTCCCAGAACGAAGATGTCCAGACAGGAAAACAAACATGCATGTGCTGATTCCAGAAGTGGTATGCACAACATCCAAAATCTCCTCCTCTACTTTGGTGCCTCCGTAGCCATGTGGGAAGGAGCAGCAGTGTGTAGCACACGCTTCTTGATTAGACCAGGATTAGAGCCCGTCACCACCAAATACGGAGGATGTGGAAAGGTCAGGGAATGACCACCGCATATCCCGGAGCAATATGGCCTTAGTTGCTAATTCTCCTAAAAACCAAATAACAACAATAAGAACAACCTCCTCTACTTCAGGAGTCGTAGATCTTGGTTGTCCTCTGTCAGCAGCACGAGGTGTAAAGGTCCCACGTTCACAAAGGTGGCGATGGATACCTTCAAACATTTTCCTGTCTGGACATCTTCGTTCTGGGAACCTTTCGTGGTACAAACATCGAGCCTCCAGAGAATTACCGTCCGCCAAACCATACATAAAGTACATATCTTCTTGCTCCTGATTTGAGTACATGGTCGGAATGGAAAACCACCAGATTCTGTCAGTACTTTGTGATGAAGGAAATCACCAGTGGGAGATAAGACATTCCGGTTAATAACTCAGGAACAAAGCATTTCCGGAACTATGTTGATATAAAATATTTTTATTGTCTACATATGAGGAACTCATTCCTGAAGTTATGCCATGTAGTTTTGAGACACCCTGTATAAGACTTCAAAACTCTAAATCAAACTAAATGATGAAAGTTCTTTATGATTCTGGGAGAAAACACAAGTTGGGCATGAATTTATATTGAAAAAGGCTGGTTGCAGAATACATGTGCCAAAATTTGCATTTAATATTAGTAGTGGCAAATGATGCAAGAAAGCAAAAAAAAAAACAAAAAAAAACTACACACTTCACCCATCCACACCCTCTAAGAATTTGATTTGTCTAATTCTTTGAATTGATTCACATCACCCACTTCCACAACAACAGATGGAAGTTTGTTCCAACAATCAATCAATCACTGACTGAAGGAAGCAAACTTCAACACATCTATAATGCAACTGTTATTTTTGTAGTCTGATGTGATGTCACCCTTTGATTAACCTTTGTGAATTGGAGATACTTTTCACACATCTCCACTCCATAGGAACAGGTGCCTCCGTAGCCAGGTGGGAAGGGGCAGCAGTGCGTAGCACTTGCTTCTTGATTAGACCAGGGTTCGAGCCCGTCACCACCAAATTCGGAGGATTCGGAAAGGTCAGGGAATGACCACTGCATATCATGGAGCAATATGGCCGTAGTTGCTAATGCTCCTAAAAACCAAATAACAACCACTCCATAGGAACCAACCTCCCCTGAATCCAAGGATGCTCTCATAATTATAGCTAAGGGTTTATTTACTTCCTTTGCTGTCTCCCTTAATATAATTGGATAGATTCTGTCTACCCTAGGAACCTTTTTTATGTTTAGCTTCAACATTTTCCCTTCCACTTTCCTTTCAGTTATCACAAAATCATTTAGTTCCCCATTAGAATTTGATAAACTTTTGGCAATCGCATTCCCTAAAGAATACCTTATGTGTGAATGTAGATGCAAAATACTTATTCAATTTTTCAACAACCTGAGCAGGGTCATCAACAATTAATCCATTGACATCAAGCACCCCAATCTGATTCAGTGCCTTCCTTCTACTAGTAATATAAGCACAGAAGGCTTTGCTGCTGTTCTTTGCATTCTTTTCCAGTGACTTCTCACAATCTGCTTAGCTTGCCTAATCTCCTTTGTGAATTTATTAAAGACTAATTTATATATATCACACACTTCTGTATCTGCTGATAATTTATATGCATCCCATGCATTTTTTTTTTCTCTGCTACAGGTCTCATCATTTCATCTGACATCCATCCAGGTCTAAGCCTTGAACAGTATGTCTTAGTATGAAAAGCCTAATAACCTATATTATTATGTCCCTGAATGCTTCCCATTTAGAATTTTCTGTTGGTAACATCATCAGTTGATTCTACTGTATAGAATTTAAAATCTTTTGAGACTATTGTAGTCACCCTTACAAAAGCAAACAATTTTCCCTTTTCCTTCAAAGGTGTTATTTCTTTCATTAAATTCCACATTAGTACACTGTAATCACTGCCTCCCAGTGGGTCTTTTACCTGCAGATTCTTAATGGTCGAAGAATCCCTGTCAACAGTCATCTATTAAATTAAAATTCTTGTAAGACATTCTGATTTACTGGCCCAATCTATTTCACTGTATAGGTCTGTGGTATACTCATCACGGTCATTAGGCCTATAGCATACTCCTACCCTTTTTTTGTTTTCAGTGCTTATATCACACTAAATTGACTCAACATTGCACTGACCACCCATGCCAACTAGATGCACTGCCTTAGATTTAATATGCTTCTTAGTTAAGACAGTGAACCCCCTCCTGCCCTGTCTGTCTTTTCTGTATGCATTGTACTCCCCATATTCAAATTCTTCATCCTCTGTCTGAGTGACACCTCTGATATCCCCACAATATCTGCATTCAGTACTTCAAATTTGTAAAATTTATATACTATACATCTGGCATTAGTGTACATGCAAGTATGCATGCACCTGTTCTTACTCTTAGTTACCTTAACACAGTTCATGTATTTTCTTGTTCCATGATAACTCACAGCAAGGCTTGAAATCCTTGACGCCTTGCTTCCCAGGCTGCTGCTTCTTCCAATAGAAGCAGTGCTAGAATCACTTTCTCCTATGCCTATAGCTCCAGTTAATCTATTAGTCTGTGTATCTTCCCAAGCTAGCAGTTTTCTGACCCAACTGTCACTGCCTCGATAGCGCAAGTAAATATTATTGCACCCCTCTGTTTAAGTGTATAACAACCTTGTAAAAAGTGTCTCCTGTTAACAAGCACCGACCATGCTGAGAAAAATTCTACCTCCTGATTCTTGCAGCCTCTCCTCTTGTCCAGAGAGTAATCAGTTCTTGGAATAAACTTCTACCTAATAGAAAGGTGGATAGGTTGAATAAACTTAAGGAAGGTTTGGGGAAATTTAATTATTATTTTTTTTTTTGTTTGTTTTTCTGATGCTGTATATGCTTTGCTTCCTTCTTTCTTGCATAATGATTCTAATACCAAAACTATTATTTTCAGATTTGGCTTTTTATACATTGTTTCTTTTTTTTTACCAATTTAAAAGCTGTGCTTATTAAGCAAAGATGGTATTCCTATCTTTGACAATAGTTTGTAAGAAGTTCTGCTTCTTGCTTTAAATCTTCATCTAAGTATGAATAATTGAAAAGCATTAGTAACTAAGCTATCTTAATGGGTTTTTTTGTGAGGTAACAGACCATAGCTATTAAAATGGAGATAGAATTGTTTATTTCAATCATAATTTTAGTAATTGTATCAGGTTTCCACTCAGCACTATCATCAACAAACCCTTCTATATGTACCCCATCAATATACCCTCTCCTGGAGTGGGCAGTTCATAATGGTCCACTGAGTAATGATAATTATCCAATAAGGATTACTTTAAATGAACCTACCCCTTGTCAACCAACCAGAAAGAGCTCCAAAGTGGAGATTAGATAAGACAAACTGGGCAAGATACAAGCAGCTGGCAATATTAGAACAGCAACAAATCCAACAGGTATCAATTGACTCTGCAGTGAAATATGTGACTGACAAACTCCTCCAGAGTGCAAAATTAACAATACCAAAAACTTCATCAAAATTTCCCATACATCCAAAGCCATGTTGGAACGATGCATGTACCCTAGCAAAACGCAAGAAAATCAAAGCATGGAATATTTTCCGAAGACACCCTACCACAACCAACTTGATACATTTCAAAAAGTCAAAGACGAATGTCAGATGCATTGATAAGATTAGTAACAAAGAATCTTGGATCTGTTTTGCATCTACAATTACTAGGAAAACAGACAGCCAGAAAGTTTGGTACAAAATAAATAAAATAAACAACAAATATCAAAGAATTTCTCCTCCTTTTATAAAATGGAATGGACAAGATGTAGCTAAACCTAAAGACATAGCAAATGATCTTGGTAGAACCTTTCAAAAAATGTCAGGTAGTAACTCCTATGATCAAGCTTTCCAAAAACATAAAGCCCATGCAGAAAACATATAAATTGAATTTCTCTAGTAAAAACAAAGAATCCTATAACCAACCTTTCACCCTCGGAGAACTTCATAAAGCCATTTCACAGACAAAGCAAATTGCAGCAGGTTCAGATGAAATAGTATACATGATGGTACAAAAATTAGATGAGAAATCATTGATATCATTGCTCCTCTTATATAATAGAATATACCTAGAAAATTCCTTTCCAAATCAATGGCATCACACAACAATCTTAGCCTTTCTGAAACCAGATAAAGATCCCACAAATCCAAATAATTATCATCTGATAGCCTTAACTAGCTGCCTTGGAAAAATACTTGAAAAAAAATGGTAAATGCCTGACTAATGTGGTTTTTAGAAACCCATAACCTAATAAACTCAGCCCAATGTGGTTTCAGAAAGAGCAGGTGCACTCTAGACTTAATGATAAAAGCAGAAAACAACATAAGAAATGCTTTCATAAGAAAACAGCTTAGTAATGATATTTTTTGATATTTAAAAGGCATATGACACAGCATGGCAATATAGAATACTTAGGGACATTTATAACTTTGGAATGAGAGGACATCTACGTTGATAATTTCATCATTTCCTGTCAATCACAAAACATGCAAACAATAGAGCATCAACTACAAACAACAATTAATAAAATTTCTGCATGGACTCAAAACAATGGCTTTAGAATCTCTAAGTAAAAGACAGTAGGAATACACTTTTGTCGGAAAAGAAACTTACACCCAGACCCAGAATTAAAGCTAGAAGAAGTAATCCCAATAACATCCAGCACAAATTTTCTCAGATTAACCATGGATAAGAAACTGACCTTTTTAGATCACATAAAGCATCTTAGCTTAGAATAAACTGTCTAAAGAATTAAATATTCTGAGAGTCATATCTGCAACAAATTGGGGAGCAGACAGGTACACCTTGTTACATCTGTATAGAAGCTTGATGAGATCTAAACTCAATTACGGGGCACCTGTTTACAGCTCTGCAAAACCAAATGCATTAAGATGGTTAAACCCTGTACACCATAGTGCACTATGCATAGCCTTGGGAGCATTCCATACTGCTCCAGTTCAAAGTCTTTATGCCGAGGCTTATGAACCACCACTTCAACACAGAAGACAAGAACTTCTTTTATTTTAAGCAACTAAAATAAAGTGTATTCTAAATCACCCTGTGTTCGAAACATTATATACACCGATATGGGAAAATATGTACAGAATACACCCAACAGTTAACAAACCAGTAAACATACACATCAAGGAGTGGCTACTCCGTAGCCAGGTGGGCAAGAGCAGCAGTGCGTAGCACATGCTTCTTGATTAGACCAGGGTTTGAGCTCATGACCACAAAATACGGAGGATGCAGAAAGGACAGGGAATGACCACCGCATATCCCTGGAGCAATATGGCCTTAGTTGCTAATACTCCTAAAAACCAAATGACAACAATAACAACAGCATCAAGGAGCTACTTCCAATTTGGTCTCTTGATTTCTTGCTATCATATGAAACACACCAAGACCCTCCCCTGGGAAACAATATCACCAATCTGTGATACCTGCTTCCACTCTTGGGAAAGACATTCCCTACCAGAAAGCAGCTTTCAACAACTACATGCTGCATATCTAGAGAAATATCCACACTATATGAAAATATATACAGATGGATCGAAAACCGATACAAAAGTAGTCACAGCAGCAGTTTTCTGTGATACTACTATAACCCAAGTTCTCCCAACAGAATGTAGTGTCTTTACAGCTGAAATACAAGCAGTGAGTTAGCAATAGACCAAATATGGCAGTAAAAACTACCCTGTAGTCTGATCTTCACAGACTCCCTCAGTGTAATGTAAGCAATACAATGTGACACAGAATTTTTCCATCCAACTCTGAGAGAAATCCAAGTCACCCTGAACAAACTCCTTAAAAGAAAACAAAACGTTACCTTTTTTTGGATTCCTGGACATAGGGGAATTAAAGGAAATGAACAAGCAGACCATGCAACAAAAATGACAACAGGCATCATGTCTTCAACCACCAAAGTATCTTTTACAGACTACAGACATAAGCATCAAAGTGAACAGCAAAAAACAGTGGCAAAGAATATGGATCGAGCAAACTCATAATAAGCAAACTTTTTTAAATTAAACTGGTTTTAAGGCAGTGGAAATCCAGTGAAAGAGATTTCCAAAAAGAAGTACTTGCCAGTTTGTGGATAAGGCACACATACCTAACTCATTCCTATCTACTTAAAGCCGAAGAATCCCCCCTCAATGCAGTCAATACCATGTACAACAAACAGTTAAACATTTACTACTAGATTGTCCAGCCTTTATAAATGAAAGAAAAATAGTATTTAGGTTAGTAACTAAAATTCAAGATGCTGTAGCTTTGGAAAACATTTTAAGAGTAAAATAAAATAATATGAGAAGTTGTTTGCTACCTAAAATTAATTGGCTTATATAATTGGATTTAAAAAACAAAATTCACCGCAAGTCAATGAATTCTTTTGAACTCCATCTCTTCATAAAGTCAGGTATTACTTAGATCAAAAATTTGAAAGAAACCAGTCTAGGAAAGCAAAACTAAGAGAGGTGCATTACGGCCACAGAAGCTGATGCACCAATAACTAATAAATATCAACATAACAGAATATCTAACGGTAAAATAATATCATTGACTATTCATTTGGTTCTTTGATGGAAACAATTATTTTTATTAAGAAGTTTAACTGTGGTCTTAAACCTTTTTGTGAATGCTCAAATGAGCATTCACATAAAAGCAATTTTTCACAAAAAGCATTCATAAAAGCAATGATCATTCAAATGAAGATGAACCTTATTTCTCTGTCACTAATCTCCATTTAGAAATGTATATGAAGATTAGTGACAGAGAAATAAGGTTTGTCTTCACTATCTAGTGATATATTACTTATGAGGGAATAAAAATCTTTATTTTTAATATAGAACTTCAAGAATTCCATTAAGGTTTTAGAATATTTGCAATGAATTTTGCTGAATTGGCCGTTGTATTTCAAAAACTTGCTATATTCCTAAGAGGCCTGTATGTGCTGACTAGGCTATCTGGATGTGTAGCTTTTTTGGGACTGCTAAGTGGATTTCTTTATTGCTTAAAAGTTATAGTTTTTTTGTAACATTTGATTTGAAATTAGTAATATAATTATTATTTGTGATTCTGTGATTACGTTGATGAATTTTTTGTTACTTGGCCTTTGTAATTGTTTAAGAAACAAGAGTCAAATTTTGCTACCATTGTGTTGTATCGATAAGAATGTTCAAATTCTGTCTCCATTGTTATAGTATTGATGTAGACAATACATGGAGATTTTCTAAGTAGCAGTGTAGTGAGTATCAGAAGAGGCTTTAAATTATAATTTATAGCAATACAAACATGTTTTAATAACATTACTTTATCACATAGTATGTAATATAATCAAAAAAGTGCATAGTTTGTACTGCCATTAAATAAGCGGAATAAGCATAGTATTATTTTTTTATATCTTAGTTTCATCTGTTGATTTTAAATTTAATTTAAACTAACAGCAAGCCTAAGACTAGAGAAGCAAAGCGAAGGGCTCAGAGTAGTGGAAATGCTTTTATTCAGGGGAGAACTCCCAAAGGCATTTCTCCTACAAATCAGCATTCTGTTATGTATGGTACTTGTGCTCTTTTTGTGAAACTACCTCTAGCAGGGCATAATACAACCATAGGGGATGCCTTTTATGTGTATTTATCGCAAAGAACAAGAAAGTTTAAGTTAAACTTAGCATTCCAATGGGATTATGAGAGCATGAACAGTAGGGTTGATGCCTTAAAGGATGAAAAGAGGGACTCTTAAACACTTTTGAATGCTTGAGCCCATGGTCCAGCATGAGACAAGACACAGCATCCTCCACAGCAGAGATCTATGTTCCCACAAAGATTAGCTATAGTGAGTGACTCAATTGTCAGGGAACTGAGAAATATATTGTGCAAAAATGACAGGCAGAATAGGACCAGGGTGAGTCTGCCTGGGAACTAAAGTAAATGACATTACAGAGCAATTCATCTTTTAAGGGCACAAAACATGATATTGCTGTACATAGCAATAATGATATTAAGAGTAGGAAATTCGAGGAGTTATTTAACAAGTACAAAGTAATGTTGAAAAAAAGTCGTGAGTTAGGATTGAAATTGAAATTGTCTGCAATCGTACTCTGACACAATAGGAAAGAGTACATGATGGGAGTCTTGTCAATCAATTCAGCCTTGGAGAAACTGTGCAAGGCTCACGGGGTAGAATTTTTCTCAGCGTAGTCTGTGCTTTTTAACAGGAGAGACTGTTAAATAGCAAGGGTGCAAGAATATTTGCTGATGCTATTGAGGCAGTGTTAGGTGGTCTGGAAAACTGCTAGCTTGTACATGATCCATGGACTAAGCTCACAGGCAGAAAAGTGAAAGCGATTCTTGCACTGATTCTATTAGAACTTGCAGCAGCTTAGAAAGCGAGGTTAAAGAGGATTTCATGATCTACTGTGAGGCCCCCATGGAACAAGCAAATACATGGGCTGTGTAAGGATTGCTAAGAGTAAAAACAGTTACAGGTATATTTGTATGTACACTGATATTACAAGAATAGTAAATAAATTTGATGAATTTGAAGTACTGATCAAATCGTCAAATGTAGACATTGTCAGGATATCAGAGACATAGTGTTACTCATATATATAAAGGATTCAGAATTTGAATATGGGGATACAATGTGTACAGAAAGGACAATCAAGACTAGAAGCAGGGGAGGTTATGCTCTTAGTTAAGAAGCACATAAAATCTGAGGCAGTGTGGCCAGTGCAATTTTGAGTCAGTTTGGTATGACATAAGCACTGAAAAACAAAAATGATGTTAAAAGTGTATTATAGGTCTAATGAATGTGATGAGTATACCAAATAGCCATATAGAGAAAAAAATAGGGCCAGTAAATCAGAATGTATTATAATGAGGGATTGTAACTTTACAGATATTCACTGGACCTTGGGTTGATCACTCACAGTGTAGCAAGACTTTGTGAATTTATTGGATGATTGTTTCCTACACCAGCATGTTAGAAATGCAACAAGAGAGCAATATTCTTGATTTGATTATCAGCAGTGCTCTTTCATGCATTAAGAATCTGCATATAAAAGACCCACTAAATGGCACAATGTGATGTGGGATTTACTTAACAATGTAACTACTGTCAAAGAAAACGGAAAGGGTTTTGCTTTCATAATGGTGACTACAACGATCTCAGACAGTTTTTAAATTCTATAAAGTGGGACTAACTGATGATGTTACTAACAGCAAATTTTAAATGGGAGTAATTTGGAATGTTATCTTAGAACAGCGGTTCTCAACCTTTTTTTATTGCAAACCCCTTTCAACGTAATATTTTTAATGCGAAACATGAAGCCTATATTTTCTGAAATCATATAATTTTTCAGAATTTTTATTATAAAATATTTCCAGTACTACTTTCTTATAAGCAACATTGTGTAATAATAATAATAAAAAAAGTTATTATTAAGTATTATTTATACTTTGTAAAGCAGTGATTATTCAGTCCAAACTAGATTTCGAACAGGCTAAGAGTAGAAATCTTGCTTCTTGTCCACATGGTAGCTGAGCATTCTGGTCTCTTGCCAAACCTATTGGCTGCAATTTTTGCTCATCTCTGTTCCCACTTCTGTCAAAACCAGATGGTTCTGTTGCGACATCAGCCAAAGATAAAGTTGACCTGCTAGCATTCTACATTCTTCTAACTCATCTATTGATGATCTTGGTAAATCACCTCAAACCATTCCCGGTACACTCCATTCAATGCCTCCTGTGGTCTTCCATCAAAAGGATATCAGAATGATTTTGGATGAATCTGATGATAAGAAAGCTCCAGATCCTGATGATATTTCTCCACTTATTCTCAAAACCTGTGCACCTGAACCTACAACTGTTTTGTGTCGTCTTTTTTCACTTTCTGATTTCAAAGGTGTTTTTCCTTCTTGGAAGTTTGCTCATATCCAACCAGTTCCTAAAAAGGGTTACAAATTCCTTCCATCCAATTATCGTGCCATTGTGATTACTTCTACTCTTTCTAAAGTAATGGAGAAATCAATTAACCACCAACTCTTAAACTATCTGGAAATATTTCATCTGATCAACCATCGCCAGTATAGATTCCATCAGTGTCGTTCCACTGGTGATATTCTGGCTTACACTGCCCTACCATTAATATCCGGACACCCGTCCATGGATGGGGAAACAGGTCCTTTGCATGCAACATGTCACCGAACCTGCCATAAATATGCACACAGGGCTATTCGAACAGACAATTGCAAAAGTGGGCATGCAGGATGA
The DNA here is from genome assembly GCF_048544385.1 of Mastigoproctus giganteus. Taxonomy (NCBI): domain Eukaryota; kingdom Metazoa; phylum Arthropoda; class Arachnida; order Uropygi; family Thelyphonidae; genus Mastigoproctus; species Mastigoproctus giganteus. Next base: position 155,623,952 of record NC_143581.1, on the reverse strand, counting down.
CACGTTCAACAGAATTACCTCAGTAGTTCAACAGAATTGATCACCTCATCAAATGCTAGATGCTGATTAACATGGTGTAAGGAGCTCAAATCCTGACTGTAGAGCAGTGGAAAACAGTTCTATAGACGAGCTGAGGTTCACACTCTACCAGTCTGATAGCCATTCCTGGGTATAGCTAAGGCTAAATGAACAGTTCCTTCCTGATTGAATCCTCTCTACAATGAAGTTTGGTGAAGGCAGTGTCATGGTATCACCTGACAATTTATAAAAAGCAGGTTGAGAATATGCCGCAAAGATTGAAGGCCATCATAAAGCAAAAGGTTTCAGCACAAAATATTAAATGACACAATAAAAGCTCTTTTTTTGTCTAACGGCTGGTGTCCGGATATTAATGTTAGGGCACTGTATGTTACCCATCTATGGACAAATTTAATGGAAAAGTTTGGTGAAACTCAGGCCATTGCTCTTGAGTTTTCAAAGGCTTTGGTGTTTTGTGTTTGGCATGTAGGCCTTCTAAATAAGCTTCCATCCTTTGGTTTTCCACTGTTCTGTGTAATTGGGTATCCAGTTTTCTCTCTGACCACTCACTTGCGGGTGATGGCAGACGGCTCTCTTTCTTCTAACTTCTCCATTAATGCTGGTGTTCCCCAATTTTCAGTTCTTTCTCCCACTCTTTCCTCTTGTATATATTAATAAACTTCTTCCATCAACCAGAAATCCTATTCATAGTTTTGCTGACTAGACTACATTGCATTTCACCTTCCAGTTTGAGAAACCTTGCCCTGCTGAAAAAGCTTCAACTTCTCTAGTATCCACTGTCAAATCCTTAAATGCAAATCTCCAGTGGAACAAAGATAACTTAATTTCAATCCTTCTAAAACTCAGTCCTGTCTTATAACTATGTCTTGTTAACAGGAGAGACTGCTTCTACAGGGATGGGATACACTTAAATAGAAAGGGTGCAAGAATATTTGCTGATGCTATTGAGGCAGTGTTAGGTGGGTTGGAAAACTGCTAGCTTGGGGAGATACAAGGACTAATAGATTAACGGTATCCACTAGCAGAGGTTAAAGTGATTCTTGCACTGCTTCTATTGGAATGAGCAGCAGCCTGGAAAACAAGATGCAGGGTATTTCAGAGACTGCTGTGAGTCATTGCAGTACAAGTAAACACATGGGTTGTGTTAGGGAAGCTAAGAATAGGAACAGGTGCATGTATACTTGTGTATACACCAATGGTAGGAGTTTGGTAAATGAATTTGAGGTATTGCTCAAAACATCAAAGGCAGATATTGTTGGGATATCAGAGACGTGGTGTCACACAGATATTACCCCCGGGGGCTCACATCTGGTGAGTATGGGCTTGGCACACCCAGGGTCCTGAGCTGAATATCATCATTCTTCTCTTTCTTGGTGATTCCCTACTACTTTTGACTCCTCTCTCTCTCTCTCTCTCTCTCTCTCCTCTCTCTCTCTCTCTCTCTCTCTCTCTCTCACACACACACACACACACACTCACTGTCATTCAGGGTTACTCGACAACTTTTTTTTTCCTGGTGCAGCATAAACCTCAGGCTTCCTTGCATCATATGGATATTAATAATAATAATAATAATAACAAATGCAGAACTGGAATTTGGGGAGTACAATGTGTACAGAAAGGATAGATAGTATAGGAAGGGAGGAGGGGTTATGCTATTAGTTAAGAAACACATAAAATCCAAGCAAGCAAGCAAAGCCAGTTGACATCGCTGGACAGTGCAGTGTCGAGTCAGTTTGGTGTGACATAAGCATTGGGAGATCAAAATTGAGAGTAGGAGTGTGTGATAGGACTAATGATTCTGATGAGTATAATAAGAAACTGTACAGGGAAATAGTGGGCCAGTAAATCAGAGAGTCTTATAATGGGGATTTTAATTTCCCAGATATTAACTGGAATTTGTGGGTTGGTCACTCACACACTAGCAAGGCTTTTGTGGATTTATTGGATGATTGTTTTCTAAATCAGCATGTTCTTGAGGCAACAAGAGGGAGTAGTACTCTTGATCTGATTATCAGTAGTGATTCTTCATGCATTAAGAATCTGCAGATAGAGGAACCGGCACCTCCATACCCAGGTGAGCAGGAGCAGCACACGCTTTTTGATTAGACTGCGGTTCGAGCCCGTGACTACCAAATATGGAGAATGTGGAAAGGTCAGGGAATGACCATCGCATATACCCGGAGCAATATGGCCTTAGCTGCTAATGCTCCTAAAAAAAAAAAAAAAAAAAAACAATTAACAATAAAAGAACCGCTAGGCGGCAATGATCACAGTGTGCTGAAGTGGGATTTACTCAAAGAGGTAACAACCATCAGGGGTAAAGGGAAGAGTTTTTGCTTTCGTAAAGGCGAATACAGTGGTCTGCGACATTTAAATTCTATATGGTGAGATCATGATGTTAACAACAGCAAATTCAAAATGAGAAGCATTCAAAGAATTTATCTTTAAAGCAACTAGGCTTTACATACCAACTAAGAAATATTGTTCAAGGTTTAGGCCTAAATGAATGTCAGATGAACAAATGAGACATATGGCAGAGAAGAAAAATGCATGGGATACATATAAATTAATGGGTGACATGGAAGCCTATGATAGATATAAGCTAGTCTGTTACCAAGTCACAAAGGAGATTAGGCAGGCAAAGACAAATTATGAGAAATCTTTGGCAAAGGATGCAAAGAAAAACAAAAAAGAGTTCTTTACGTATGTAAACTCTAGAAGGAATGGGATGAATCAGATTGGTCCACTGGATATTGATGGTACATGATGATCCTGCTCAGAAGGCTAACAAACTAAACAAGTATTTTGAATTGACATTGACACATGAGGTGTTATTCTGGGAGGGGAATACCAGAGGTGAGTTAAACTCTGGCAGTGAGCTAGATTATTTTGTAATAACTGAGAGGAAAGTGGAGGAGAAATTGTTGAAGATAACATAAAAAAGGCACCCGGGGTGGATGGTATTTATCCAGTTATTTTAAAGGAGGCAGCAAAGGAGGTAAGCAACCACTTAGCCATAATTATGAGAGATTCTTTGGACTCGGGGAGAGGAACCATGGACTAGAGATGTACAAATGTGAACCCAATTCACAAATGAGGATCAAAGGGGGACACAGATAATTACAGACCTTTTTGTTTAACTTCTGTTCCAGGAAAATTAATGGAGGCACTAGTTAAAGAAGCACTGCAGGATCATCTAGACAAGACTTCAGTTATAACTTGAACACAGCATGGTTTTGTTAAGGGAACGTCTTGCCTGACAAATTTGATTGAATACTATGATGTTGTCACAAAGGCACTGGATGCAGGGGATAACTTTAAAGTCATATATTTGGAACTTAGAAAGGTTTTTGATACTGTTGCATATGGAAGACTGTTGAACAAATTTGAGCAGTGTGGCATTGGAGGTAAATTGCTGCTAGGAACAAGGAATGGCTGAGTGGGTGAAGATAGTGTTGATCAGTGGACACTGCTCATTGTGGCCTAATGTTAACATTAGCATTAGCAAAGTCACATGATGCAAGAAAGCAAGCTTATATCATCATCATCAGCCATTTTCAATCCACTGCAGGATGAAGGCCTCTCCAGCAACTTTCCAGTTCCTTCTGTTTTGAGCTGGCCATCCATTTACTACCCACAAATTCATGAATTTTATCTATCCATCTCCGCCTTTGTCATCCAGGTTTTCTTCTAGCTCCTCTTGGATACCATTCTGTTATTTTCTTAGTCCATCTGTCATCATGTCTTCGAGCTATGTGTCCTGCCCAAGACCATTTTAGTTCTTTAGCTTTGATAAGAATGTCCTTTACTTGAGTTTGTTGCCTAATCCATGTGTTTCTCTTCTTATCTAACAGTCTGATTCCCAATATGATTCGTTCCATTCTTCGCTGTGTAGTTCTCAGCTTCTCTTCCATTCTTTTGGTGAGTGCCCAAGTTTCACTTCCATAAGTCATGGTGGGGAGTATACATTGGTTCATTATTTTACGTTTCAAACTGGGATATTGCTCTTCAGTATGTGACTATATTTCCTGAATGCTATCCATCCAAAATTTATTCTTCTCTTGACTTCCAGCCATTTATCATTATTACAGCTAATAACTTGTCCCAGATAAGTATATGACTCCACCTTTTCAATTACTGCTCCTTCAATCATTATGTGTCTTTCTGTGGCATACTTGTTCATCATTACTTTTGTTTTAGGCATATTCATCTTTAGTCCAAAATCCTTACTAGCTGTGCATAACTGATTAAGATTTTCCTCTAATTCTTTGTGATCATGGCTTATGACCACAGTGTCATCTGCAAATCGTAAATGGTTCAGGTACTCTCCGTTCACATTGACTCCTTTCTGCAACCAGTCTAATCTTCTGAAAGCTTCCTCAAGGGCAGCAGTAAACAGCTTCGGAGATATTGTGTCTCATTGTCGAACTCCTTTCTCAATTTTAAATTTCCTACTGTCTTTGTCTAGTCTAATAAAGGAGGTAGCACTCTCATATATTTTCTTCAAAATCATAATATATGGGGTATCAATGCCTTGTCTTTCCAGTGCTGAAACATTGCCTTATGCTGTATGGAGTCAAATGCCTTTTCATAATCCACAAATGCCAGGCATAATGGTGTTTTATATTCATTTGCTTTCTCCATTAGCTGTGATATTACGTGAAGGTGATCCATAGTTGAGAATCCTGTCCTAAAGCCAACTTGCTCTTTCGGTTGATTCTCATCAAGTATTCTTTCTAATCTGTTAGTAATGACCCTTGTGAACAACTTGTAGATGTGGGATAACAAGCTAATTGGTCTATAATTTCCAATTTCTGATTTATCTCCTTTCTTATGCAGCAAAACTGTGATTGCATTATTCCACTCATTAGGCATCACACTTTTTCTAATGCATTTTGTGAAGAGCCTTGCCAGTTTTTGTGTCATGGCTCTTCCTCCCAATTTTAACAACTCTACAGTAACTTCATCTTCCCCCAGGGATTTCTGATTCTTTTTCTTCAAAGCACGTTCTACCTCATCAGGAAGGATATTGGGTATGTCGAATGAGTTAATAATTTGAGATCCATCTTCCCCACTGCTGGCATCATTCACTCGCTCCTTGTATAATTCTCTATAGTAGTGTTCTGCTTTTGAATTATGCCTTCTCTGCTATTTATAAGTACACCATCGCTATTATTCAGTTTCAGTATCATTTGTCTTTCTGTATTACTGCTCATGGCTGCTGATTTAAATCCTTTGTTTTCCCTTAATGCTTGTTCTACTTTTCTTGTGTTAAATCTTCTTATGTCCTCTCTGAGTCTCTTTCTAATGGCTTTGCATAACTCAGTATACTCAATTTTCTCCCTGTCAGTGTTTTCTTGCTTTTCATTTGTCATCTTCAGTTTATCATGACAAGTGTTTCTTGACTAATTTTTTCTTCTTTGCATTTCTTTTTCCCTATAGGTTTCTTGGGCTTTATCACTTTCAAAAAGTTGTAATATTCCTCGTCGATATCTTGGTCCTGAGCAGTCTGCAGAAGCTCATACTTGTTCTTAAGTTCCAGTACATACTGCTTTTTCTCCTCTTCTGTTATCTCAAAGACCTTTGTATTATTTACTCGAGTCAGTTTTTTCCTTTCCTTTCCTACATCTATATCAAGTTTACATCTTACCATTCTGTGATCACTTCCAACATTTACCTTATTCAGGATGGTAAGATCATTCACAATATATCTTCTGTTAGTGGGGATGAAGTCGATTTCATTAGTTGTTAATCCATTTGGGCTCTTCCATGTCTTCCATGTTCACCCTTTTCTTGAAAAAATTGTTCATTACTGACAGTCCTTGAGATCCTGCAAATTCCACAAGTCTTTCACCTCTTTCATTTCTTTCACCAATTCCAAAATTTCCTATAGTTCCCCTTTCTGCGCTGTTTTGTCTTTTTCCAACCTTAGCATTGAAGTCTCACATAATAATAGTGTAGTGGGTTTTCTGCTCATCTAGAAGACTCAATTTTGGTGTACATTTCTTCAACCTCTTCATCATCATGGCTCGATGTTGGTGCATAAATCATTAGGCGCCTCCGTAGCCAGGTGGGCAGGAGCAGCAGCGCGTAGCACATGCTTCTTGATTAGACCGGGATTCGAGCCCGTGAGCCCCCAAATAGTGAGGAATGCGGAAAGTTCACGGAATGACCACCGCATATCCCCGGAGCAATAGCAATATGGCCTTAGTTGCTAACGCTCCTTAAAACCAAACAACAACAACAACAAAAATCATTATAATCTTTAGCTTGTATCTCTTAGAAATCTTGAGTATTAGTCTTGACACTCTTGGTGATGTACTTTTGAATTCCAAAATGTTGTTTTTAAAATATTTATGGACCTGAAACCCAACTCCACCTTCACTCCTTTCACTGTTTTCATTGGTGTACAGCAGATTTCCACTTGATAAACTTAATAAGTGATTCATTTCTTCTTCTTGTTTCAGCCAAACAGACGATATTCCAATTCACATTTTCTAATTCCTTTTCCAGCTCTAATATCCTGTCTTCACCGATGAGTGTTCTTACGTTATAACAGGCCAAGTTCAGTTCCCGTGCATGGCAGCCTGGTTGTACCCAGAGATTCTTAGCACCCTCTGCTTCCACTCTGATCCTCTCGCTGCCGCAAGAGGGAGAGTGAAATCTGCTGGGGATTGAAGAAGCTTATATAGCATCAGCCAAAAAAAAAAAAAAAAAAAACGATTATTTCACACATCCACTCGCTCCAAATGTTTGTCAAGTTCTGCCTTCAATCTATTTAAGCTATCAACTTCTACAACGATAAATGGAAGTTTGTTGCACCAATCAACCACCTGCTGGCAAAAGTCAGAGAAGTTTCAGCCATGTTTTAATGTTGCTAAATGCAAGGTCTTACACTTAGCATTAGCAATAGCAGAGGCATTTGATGCAAGAAAGCAAGCTTATGCAGCATCAGCCAAAAAAAAAAAAAAAAAAAAAAATACTTCCACTTCGCCCCCCTGTTCGTTCAAAATACCTGTCCAGCTGAGCTTTAAACTTATTTAGGCAATCGAACTTCCACGACAAGGGATGGAAGTCTGTTCCACCAACCAACCACCTGCTGGCTAAAGGCAAATTTCCGCACGTCTATCCTACATCTGTCTTTCCTCAATTTGAATTTATGCCCTCTCAGGTGATTATTCTGAGCGAGAGGAAGAATCCCATCAGCATTGAGCATGCTCAAACCATTCAAGGCTTTATACACCTCTATCAGATCACCTCGCTGGTGCCTAGTCTCCAGACACTGTAATTTGCAAAACTTAAGCCTTTCTTCGTAAGAGCACCCCTTTGTTCCATTCACTGATCTTGTTGCCCTTCTCTGTACTCCTTCCAGCAGCTCTACATCCTTCTTGAAATGAGGCCTCCAGACCAGTATACAGTACCCTAGGTGTGGCCTGACCATTGCCTTATACAAGGGAATAATCACCTCCTTATCCCTGCTAGAAAAATTCCTATATATCATTGACAATACACCATGAGCTACTCTTGCAGCCCGTCTGCAAGAGTAGACGGGCTGCAAGACGAGCTTGCAGCTCAGAGAACTCCATATCTGCCTGCACAACCACCCCCAGGTCCCTTTCATTCTCTACCACTGTCAGTGTAGTACCACAGAGTTGATACGTTGCTCTGGGGTTGCTGTTTCCCATAGGTAGTACTTTACATTTGTTAATGTTAAACTTCATTTGCCACCTCTCAGCCCATCTGCTCAACCTTTCCAGATCCTGTTGCAGCAGCATAGTGTCAGTAGTTTCCTTGACAACCCTGCCAACCTTCGTATCGTCTGCAAACTTGGACATTTAAGCTTGATATACCATCATCAATATCATTTATAAATACAGAGAACAATAAAGGACCCAATACTGAACCCTGAGGGACTCCACTAATAACATTAGTCCACGATGAGCAGTGTCCATTGATTACCACTCTCTGTCTTCTCCCCCTCAACCACCCCTTTATCCATAGCAGCAATTTGCCTCCAATGACACACTGCTCCAATTTGTGCAGCAGTCTTCCATGTGCAACAGTATCAAAAGCCTTTCTAAGAGCCAAGTATATAATATCAAAGTTATTCCCTGCATCCAGTTCTTTTGTGACTGCATCATAGTATCCAATCAAATTGGTCAGGCAAGACTTCCCCTTAACAAAACCATGCTGTGTCTGAGCTATAACTGAAGTGTTGTCTAGATGATCCTGCAGTGCTTCTTTAACCAGTGCCTCCATTAATTTTCTGGGAACAGAAGTTAAACTAACAGGTCTATAATTACTTGTGTCAGCCTTTGATCCTCCCTTGTGAATTGGGGTCACATTTGCACATCTCCAGTCCATGGGTACCTCCCTTGAGTTCAAGGAAGCTCTCATAATTATGGCTAAGGGTTTGCTTACTTCCATTGCTGCCTCCTTTAATATAACTGGATAGATTCCATCCACCCCAGGTGCCTTTCTTGTGTTTATCTTCAACAATTTCTCCTCCACTTTACTCTCAGTTATTACAAGATTCTCTAGCTTACTGCCAGAGTTGAATACACCTCTGGCATTCCCCTCACTGAATAACTCATGTGTGAATGTCGATGCAAAATATTCATTTAGTTTGTTAGCTACCTGAGCAGGATCATCAACAGTTGACGTGTTAAAAGCCGTTAAGTGAATTTTCTTATTTATTGATTTTAAATTATTGTTTTTCTAAAACTTTTGATTTAAATTTAGTAGTATAGCATTATTTTGTGATTTTCTGGTTAATCTGGTGTATTTATTCTTTACATAAAAGTATCTGTAAGGATATCATATCCACATGTTAAAAGTTGCAGCTCCGCTGAACGAGAAGTTTTTTAGCCATATTTAGCCACTTTATTGACCAATTGATACATCAAATTATTTTCTATAAGTAGCTTATAGACCTAGTCAGGATCGTTAGTTTATTCTGAATTGAGACACCAAGATTTGGAAGTTAATTAATAATTGTCTGTAGATTTACCGTTTGTAACTTGCGCCATTGTTATACGATACGTTATATCCTGAATTAGATAGCGCTAGTATAGTATAGTATATAATATAATATAATATTGTCAATTAATCAGAAAAATCTATTAATTTTGTTAAACTTCATTGTCAATTAAATTGTAAGTTTAACGAAATACATATAAAGACTTAGATTACAATTGTAACATAATTAATTAATACATAACTTGATACTGAAGTTATATAAACGGAACTCGTAGATAATATTTGATACTGAAAAATATATATAGCGTTATAACTGTGTTAGGATACAAGTTTAGGGTTATAATTTTGTACTGAAATTGAAATTTTATTGAAATTAAATCGAAATTATGACTCAGACCAGAGCGGCATAGCAAAAGGCTAAAGCTAATGGGAGTGCTGTGGCTCAGAGGAAAACTGAGGGGGGACAGTTGCCCTCTGAATCACAGCCTTTTAAAATGCACTGCTTGCATGATGTTTGTGGAGCCATCGGGTACAGGACATGATATTGCCATCGGGGATTTCTTCGTGTGTGCGCGATGCAAGGAGTGTAACAAAATCAGGCGACAGCTCAGCATTGTTATGGGCCTATATGAGAGCTTGAAGGACAGGGTGGATGCCCTCTAAGGATCTAAAGTCGAGGGCCCCATCAAGCTCTCAGCTGCCCACATCAATGCCAGAGCTTGCACTTGGTCATCACGCAACACAGCGGCAACCCCCAAGGCAGAATGCGCTGGTCCCACAGGAACTAATAGTTGTTGGTGACTCTATTGTCAGGGAAATAAGGAAACATGCTTTATAAAAAGGATAGGTGGAACAGGACCAGGGTATGTCTGCCAGGGGCAAAGGTTGATGACGTAGAGTGGATATCATCTTTAAAGGGCACAAAATCTGATATAGTTGTACACGTTAGCACTAATGATATTAAGAGTAGCAGACCAGCAGAATTACTTAACAAGTACAGGTCGCTGTTGAAAAAAAGCTGTGAATTAGGGTTGAATTTGAAAGTGTCTGCAATTCTGCCCAGACACGATAGGAGAGAGTATATGATGAGAGCCTTGTCGATCAATTCTGCCCTGGAAAGATTGTGCAAAGCTCAAGGGGTAGAATTTTTTCAGCCTGGTCTGTACTTGTTATCAGAAGGGACTGTTTCTACAGGGATGGGATACACTTAAATAGAAAGGGTGCAAGAATATTTGCTGATGCTATCGAGACAGTGTTAGGTGGGTTGGAAAACTGCTAGCTTGGTGGAATACAAGGACTAATAGATTAATAGTAGCCAGTGGTAGAGGTGAAAGTGATTCTTGCACCGCTTCTATTGGAATGAGCAGAAGCCTGGAAAACAAGATGCAGGATATTTCAGAGATTGCTGGGAGTCATTGCGGTACAAGTTAACACATTTTGTTAGGGTAGCTAAGAAAAACAACAGGTGCATGTATACTTGCGTGTACACCAATGCTAGGAGTTTGGTAAATAAAATTGCTGAATTTGAGATATTGCTCAAAGCATCAAAGGCAGATATTGTTGGGATATCAGAGACGTGGTGTCACACAGATATAAGGAATGCAGAACTGGAATTTGGGGAGTACAATGTCTACAGAAAGGATAGACAGGATAGGAAGGAAGGAGGGGTTATGCTATTAGTTAAGAAACACATAAAATCCAAGGAAGTGAAGCCAGTCAACATTGCTGGACAGTGCAGTGTCGAGTCAGTTTGGTGTAACATAAGCATTGGGAGATCAAAATTGAGAGTAGGAGTGTGCCACAGGCCCCATGACTCTGATGAGTATAATAAGAAACTGTACAGTGAAATAGATTTGGCCAGTAAATCTGAGAGTCTTATAATGGTGGATTTTAATTTCCCATATATTGACTGGAATTTGTGGGTTGGTAACTCACACACTAGCAAGGCTTTTGTGGATTTATTGAATGATTGTTTTCGGGAGACAACTAGAGGGAGTAATACTCTTGATCTAATTATTATCAGTAGTGATTCTTCATGCATCACTACTGATAACTTCATGCAATCTGCAGATAGAGGACCCACTAGGTGGCAGTGATCACAGTGTGCTGAAGTGGGATTTACTCAAAGAGGTAACTACCATCAGGGTTAAAGGGAAGAGTTATTGCTTTCGTAAAGGTGACTACGATGGTCTGAGGCAGTATTTAAATTCTATACAGTGGGACCAACTAATGATGTTACCAACAGCAAATTCAAAATGGGAAGCATTCAAAGAACTTATCGTGGAAGATACTAGGCTTTACATACCAACTAAAAATATTGTTCAAGGTTTAGGCTTAAATGGATGTCAGATGAACTAATGAGACATATGGCAGAGAAGAAAAATGCATGGGATACTTATAAATTAACACGTGACACTGAAGCCTATGATAGATATAAGTTGATCTGTAACCAAGTTACAAAGGAGGTTAGGCAGGCGAAGGCAGATTACGAGAAATCATCGACATTCACACGTAAGGAGTTATTCAGTGAGGTGATTGCCAGAGGTGTATTCAACTCTGGTAGTAAGCTAGATAATGTTGTAATAACTGAGAGTAAAGCGGAGGATAAACTGTTGAAGATAAACACAAGACAGGCACCTGGGGTGGATGGGGTCTATCCAGTTATATTAAAGGAAGCAGCAAAGGAAGTAAGCAAGCCCTTAGCCATAATTATGAGAGTTTCTTTGGACTCAGATGAGGTACCCATAGACTGGAGATGTGCAAATGTGACCCCAATTCGTAAAGGAGGATCAAAGGCTGACACAAGTAATTATAGACCTGTGAGTTTAACTTCTGTTCCAGGACAATTAATGGAGGCACTGGTTAAAGAAGCATTGCAGGATCATCTAGACAAGACTTCAGTTATAGCTCGGACACAGCATGGTTTTGTTAAGGGAAGTCTTGCCTGACCAATTTGATTGGATACTATGATGCAGTCACAAAATAACTGGACGCAGGGAATAACTTTGATATTATATACTTGGATCTTAGAAAGGCTTTTGATACTTTTGCACATGGAAGACTGCTGCACAAATTGGAGCAGTGCGGGCATTGGGGGCAAATTGCTGCTATGGATTTGGTTGAGGGGTGAAGACAGTGAGTGGTAATCAATGGACACTGCTCATCGTGGACTAATGTTATTAGTAGAGTCCCTCAGGGTTCAGTGTTGGGTCCATTATTGTTTTCTGTATTTATAAATAATATTGATGATGGTATATCAAGCTTAAAGTCCACGTTTGCAGATGATACAAAGTTTTGCAGGGTTGTTAAGGACACTACTGCTACTATGCTGCTGCAACAGGATCTGTAAAGGTTGAGCAGATGGCCTGAGAGGTGGCAAATGAAGTTTAACATTGACAAATGTAATATACTACATATGGGAAACAGCAACCCAGAGCAACGTTTCAACTCAGTGGTACTACACTGACAGTGGTAGAGAATGAAAAAGGACCTGGGGGTAATTGTACAGGCAGATATGAAGTTCTGTGAGCATTGCAGACGGGCCGCAAGAGTAACTCATGGTGTCTTATCAATGATATACAGGAATTTTTCTAGCAGGGATAAGGAGGTGATTATTCCCTTGTATAAGGCAATGGTCAGGCCACACCTTGAGTACTGTATACAGGTCTAGAGGCTTCATTTCAAGAAGGATGTAGAGCTGCTGGAATGAGTACAGAGAAAGGCAACAAATTAGTGAACTGGACAAATGTTGCTCTTACGAAGAAAGGCTTAAGTTTTGCAAATTACAGTGTGTGGAGACTAGGCACCGGCGTGGTGATCTGATAGAGGTGTATAAAGCCTTGAATGGTTTGAGCATGCTCAATGCTGATGGGATTCTGCCTCTTTCTCAGAATAATCACCTGAGAGGGCATAAATTCAAATTGAGGGAAGACAGGTTTAGGATAGATGTGCGGAAATTTGCCTTTAGCCAGCGGGTAGTTGGTTGGTGGAACAGACTTCCATCCCTTGGTTTGGAAGTTGATAGCCTAAATAAATTCACACACAATAAATAAACAGACTTCCATCCCTTGGTTTGGAAGTTGATAGCCTAAATAAATTTAATGCTCAGCTGGACAGGTATTTCAACCGAACGGAGGGGTGAAGTGGAAGTTTTTTTTTTTTTTTCTTTTTTGGCTGATGCTGCATAAGCTTGCTTTGTTGCATCATATGCCTCTACTAATGCTAAAATTATAACCCTAAACTTGTATCGCAATGCAGTTGTAACACTATATATCCTTATATATTTTTTCAGTATTGAGTATTATCTTCGAGTTTCGTTATATAACTTCTGTATCTGGTTATGTATTAATTAATTATGTTATGTGTGTAAAATCTAAGTCATTATATGTATTTAGTTAAAAAGTACAATTTAATTGACAATGAAGTTTAACGAGATTAATAAATTTTACTGATTAATTGATAATATTATGTGCTATACTATACTAAGGTAGTGCTAACTAGTTCGGGGTATAACATTGTGTCCTATAACAATGGCGGCAATTTACGAACGATAAATCTACGGACACTTAATTATTAATTAACTTCCAAAATCTCGCCGTCTCAATTCAGAATAAACCAAGGATCTCGACTAGGTCTGTAAGCTACTTATAGAAAATAATTTAATATAACAATTAGTAAATAAAGCGGCTAAATATTGTTATTATTATTACTAGCCATATAGTGGAAGGAAGCCTGAGGGTTATGCTGTACCAGCAAAAAAAAAAATTTCCCAGTTACCGAGAGAGAGAGAGAGAGAGAGAGAGAGAGAGAGAGAGAGAGAGAGAGAGAGAGAGAGAGAGAGAGAGAGAAGAAGAAGGAATGACCAAGAAGCAAAGAATGATGATATCCAGCTCAGGACCCTGGGTGTGCCAAGCCCACACTCACCAGATGTGAGTCTTTGGGGTTATAGCTAAAAAACTACCCGTTCGCCGGCTCTGCAAAATTTGTAAAACATGTGGATTGGATACTCTTACCAATACTAAGTAATAACCTACAAAATCTCTATCTAAGTTAAAATTTAAACTAAGTATCGTAACTAGGAATATAAAGCTACTCTAGAAAATAAGTTAATATGCCAATTTAAGTTAATAAAACAGAAAAATATATTCCTTCTCTATATTCTGGAGCTGTAAAAACTTCGCCTGGAAAAGGTTACTCTCCTATGTGGCCTTGTGTCTGCTTTAATATTTGTTTCTTGTAGAAAGAGTAGGTTGGCATGGTGTTGTTCGAACTGATCAAGGGCCAGCTTATTGCACAATGCAGAGGTGCATCGCATTAAGTGACAAAATGCTAAGTGTCGTCATTATCTACAGAAATAAAAGTAAAGGTTTTGAAAGTAGTTAGCATCCTGATTGATGGTATCGTTGTTCAGCCCATTAATCAAGTAGTACAGATGCTTGGATATGTTCATGTCCTGTCCTTTTTTCCTTTTAGTTTGGAATGTAGATCCTTAAGTTGTGAGATGAGCTCTGGTATGTTAGTGGTGAACTTCAATGCTGTCACCAGCTTGTGTGGAAAGCCGTGTACTTCCCGTAGAAAGGAACGTAGTTTTTCCATAGTTAAAGGGCCTTTAGTGTACAGAAAATCGCTTTCTTCTTCCTCTGAAGCATCTGAATTGTGATTAGTTTCTTCTTCAGTCCCCAGAAATTTAGGTTCTTCTTCATTTGGCATGAGTGGTTTGTAACTGTTTATTTATTTCCATACTTGATGGTATCATGGACTTATTTGAGATCTGACCGTTTGACTTTTGTGGTATTCCGTATTTATTTCCATCTATCCTGTTGTTTTTGTTAGCAGTTTTCTCCTTTCCTACCACCATCTACGTTTTCTTCTTGTGTTTTGTGATTTTGGATATGAACTGCCTTGGGGTTTGATTCCGAGAAAAACCTCTTGTTTCAGTTGGTGGGTCTTCTGTGGTCTTTGAATTTTCTTTAGATAGATAGATTTATTTGTTTATTATTTTTATTTTTTGTTAACTTTTCAGGCATTCACCTATTGATATTTTTATTTACAATAATGTTAATTTGAATAAAGATTTGTTTTCTCTTTTGACAGAAATTTAATTTTGTCTTTGTTGGAATGATGAACTCATTATATGAAACTATTTCTGGTGCCACTCTGTAGTTTAAATGCTTATAAAAGGTATAATGATCTTTTTGTGTTAAATGGTAATTGGAAATATTAAAATAAATTCACTATTAGCTGAGTTCGTTCACTTGGAACCTACTGATTGAAGCTTTCAACTTTTAAGAGAGCTTGCCATTTTTTATTACACCATTTACCAAGCAAATTATTATAAAAAGAATTTTCATTCTTACAAATCTTGGTAAAGAGACTTTTATATGTGTTAATTCACAAATGTTCTTAATTGTTGTTTTTACCCTATAAATGTATTATGATAGTCTCTGTTTAACATTTATTTTGTTAGCATTAGCATTAGTAGAGGCATATGATGCAGAGAAAAAGTTAGCTTATATGCAAACATGCTGCTGTAGAAAACAATCATCCCATAAATCCACAAAAGTCTTACTAGTGATCCACCAACAAGTTCCATTTTAACTTGGAAGATAAAATCCCTCATTATATGACATTCTGATTTACTGGCCAACTCTGTTTCTCTGTATAGTTGTTTGTTGTACTAAGTGCCATCATGGCATGGTAGGCATCCAAGCACCACTTAGGTAGGGGCGCTTTGCCATTGTGCATATTATTTAATTTTATGGGTAACCCGTATGTCCTCGCAAATGTTTGATTTGCCTAGGGTGAAAAAATATCTCACGACAGCCACTGGATGTAGTCATCAGAGTCATTAGGCCTATAACATGCTTCTACCCTCATTTTTGCTCTCCCACTGCTTACGTTACACCAAACTGATGCAACATTCCACTGTCCACAAATTTCAACTGAATGCACTGTCTTAGATTTTATGAATTTCTTTACATGCAGATGGAATGGGCAAGCAAGCATGAATGTCTTATTATGGATGACTTTAATCTGCCCCAGATTGATTGAAATAAGTGGGAGGGAAATCCACAAAGGGGAAAAACTTTTTTAAATAATCTAAATGATTATTATTTGTAACAGCATGTTAGAAAAAGTACTGAACAAAGCATGTTAGAAAAGTATGGTGAGAATATTCTTTCCCTCATCATTGCTAACGATTCAGATGACATCACAGAGCTTAAAGTACAGGAATCATTGTCAGGAAGTGATCATGCAATCGTCAGTTGGCAGATGAAGAAAGATGTTGCAGTAGTTAAAGATAAAGGCATGGGTTTTAACTTCAGAAGAGGGGACGTTGACAGTTTAAGGCACCATATATGGCATCTCTGAACTCAGTGGATTGCCAAGGGATGACAAATACATTTGAATTATGGAATACTTTTAAAGCAAAAATTACAGAAGCCATGAACACATATATACCCTTAAGAAAATATTGCAGGAGGATGTTGAAATGGATGACTGCAGAGCTGACTGATCAAATAGAGAGCAGAAAAAGATAGCATGGGACAGTTACAGAGCGATGAAAAGTACTGAAGCCTACAATAGGTACAAATTGATCTTTAATAGTACCACAAATAATGTCAGAGAGGCCAATGCTGCATATGGGAAAGCATTGGCTAAGAGAGCAAAGAATGGGGACAAAGAATTTTTCAACAAGGAAGAAAAAAGTGAATCATATGGACCCTTGTGCGCTGGGTGTGGAAATGTCTTAGTCAACTCAGCTGATGTTGAAGATGAATTGAACTGGTACTTTGCATCTGTCTTTGCTGACAAAAGACCCTTTATGCTGAGAAGGGGCTGTGCGAGTGAGACTGAGCCATATGAAATTAGTGATGTCATAATTACAGATGGTCATTTATTAGAAAAACTTTTGAGCATAAAGGCAAATAAAGCTCTTGGAGTTGATGGCAGGTACCCTGTAGTTTAGGAAGTGTATTGAACCATTGAGGTTAATCATGAGGACATCTCTGGACTCGGGAGATTCCTGTGGATTGGAGAAGTGCCAACATATCGCCAGTACATAAAAGCAGTTCTAAGAGTGAAGTTGGTAACTAGAGACCAGTTAGTCTGGCTTCAGTTGTAGGAAAAATTTTAGAGGCGGTGATCTAGGAATTTTTAGATAGTTATGGCATTCGGAAGGACACACAACATGGCTTTGTTAAGGGTAAATCATGCTTAACTAACTTAGTAGGCTATTTTTACACAGTTATTCATGAGCTGGATTTAGGGAATAATTTTGACAGTTTATTTGGTTTTTTAGCAAATCATTTGACTTGAGCCCTTATGAGAGGTTACTGTATAAGCTTGAACAGGTCGGGATTACTGGTAAGATTTTAATATGGATTTCTGGGTGGCTGCCAGGCAGAGGGTTGTGATTAATGGATATTCTTCAGATTGGTGTAACGTCAGGATTCGGGTCCTTTGAGGATCGGTCCTTGGACCACTGTTGTTTCTCATTTTCATAAATGACATCAATGAAGGGATAGAAGGCATGATGTCAAAATTTGCAGATGATGTAAAGATTGGCAGAGTCATTAATGATCAGTACCAAGAAGTAATCCTTCAGGATTACCTGGACAGACTTCAGAGATAGTCAGAGAAGTTGCAGCCATGTTTTAATGTTGCTAAATGCAAGGTCTTACACTTAGCAATAGCAGAGGCATTTGATGCAAGAAAGCAAGCTTATGCAGCATCAGCCAAAAAAAAAAAAAAAAATACTTCCACTTCACCCCCCTGTTTGTTCAAAATACCTGTCCAGCTGAGCCTTTAACTTATTTAGGCAATCAACTTCCACGACAAGGGATGGAAGTCTGTTCCACCAACCAACCACCCGCTGGCTAAAGGCAAATTTCTGCACGTCTATGCTACATCTGTCTTTCCTCAATTTGAATTTATGCCCTCTCAGGTGATTATTCTGAGCGAGAGGAAGACTCCCATCAGCATTGAGCATGCTCAAACCATTCAAGGCTTTATACACCTCTATCAGATCACCTCGCTGGTGCCTAGTCTCCAGATACTGTAATTTGCAAAACTTAAGCCTTTCTTCGTAAGAGCACCCCTTTGTTCCATTCACTACTCTTGTTGCCCTTCTTTGTACTCATTCCAGCAGCTCTACATCCTTCTTGAAATGAGGCCTCCAGACCAGTATACAGTACCCTAGGTGTGGCCTGACCATTGCCTTATACAAGGGAATAATCACCTCCTTATCCCTGCTAGAAAATACACCGAGCTACTCTCATGGTGTATTTTCAATACACCATGAGCTACTCTTGCAGCCCATCTGCACTGCTCAGAGAACTTCATATCTGCCTGCACAACCACCCCCAGGTCCCTTTCATTCTCTACCACTGTCAGTGTAGTACCACAGAGTTGATACGTTGCTCTGGGGTTGCTGTTTCCCATGTGTAGTACTTTACATTTGTCAATGTTAAACTTCATTTGCCACCTCTCAGCCCATCTGCTCAACCTTTCCAGATCCTGTTGCAGCAGCATAGTAGCAGTAGTGTCCTTGACAACCCTGCCTACCTTTGTATCGTCTGCAAACTTCGACATTAAGCTTGCTATACCATCATCAATATCATTTATGAATACAGAAAACAATAATGAACCCAACACCGAACCCTGAGGGACTCTACTAATAACATTAGTCCACGACGAGCAGTGTCCACTGATTACCACTCTCTGTCTTCTCCCCCTCAGCCACCCCTTTATCCACAGCAGCAGTTTGCCTCCAATGTCACACTGCTCCAATTTGTGCAGCAGTCTTCCATGTGCAACAGTATCAAAAGCCTTTCTAAGATCCAAGTATATAATATCAAAATTATTCCCTGCATCCAGTTCCTTTGTGACAGCATCACAGTATCCAATCAAATTGGTCAGGCAAGACTTCCCCTTAACAAAACCATGCTGTATCCGATCTATAACTGAAGTCTTGTCTAGATGATCCTGCAGTGCTTCTTTAACCAGTGCCTCCATTAATTTTCCGGGAACAGAAGTTAAACTAACAGGTCTATAATTACTTGTGTCAGCCTTTGATCCTCCCTTGTGAATTGGGGTCACATTTGCACATCTCCAGTCCATGGGTACCTCCCCTGAGTCAAGGAAGCTCTCATAATTATGGCTAAGGGTTTGCTTACTTCCTCTGCTGCCTCCTTTAATATAACTGGATAGATCCCATCCACCCCGGGTGCCTTTCTTGTGTTTATCTTCAACAATTTCTTTTCCACTTTACTCTCAGTTATTACAAGATTCTCTAGCTTACTGCTAGAGTTGAATACACCTCTGGCTTTCCCCTCGCTAAATAACTCCTCATGTGTGAATGTCGATGCAAAATATTTATTTAGTTTGTTAGCTACCTGAGCAGGATCATCAACAGTTGAACCATCGATATCAAGTGGACCAATCTGATTCATCCCCTTCCTTCTAGAGTTTACATAAGTAAAGAACTCTTTGCGGTTTTTCTTTGCATCCCTTGCCAAATATTTCTCTTAATCTGCCTTTGCCTGCCTAACCTCCTTTGCAACTTGGTTACAGATCAACTTGTATCTATCATAGGCTTCTGTGTCATGTGTTAATTTGTATGTATCCCATGCATGTTTCTTCTCTGCCATATGCCTCATCAGTTCATCCAACATCCATTTAGGCCTAAACCTTGAACAATATTTCTTAGTTGGTATGTAAAGCCTAGTACCTTTCAAGATAAGTTCTTTGAATGCTTCCCATTTTGCATTTGCTGTTGGTAACATCATCAGTTGGTCCCACTGTATAGAATTTAAATACTGTCTCAGTCCATTGTAGTCGCCTTTATGAAAGCAATAACCCTTCCCTATACCCCTAATGGTAGTTACCTCTTTGAGTAAATCCCACTTCAGCACACTGTGATCACTGCCACCTAGTGGTTCATTTATCTGCAGATTCTTAATGCATGAAGAATCACTGCTGATAATCAAATCAAGACTATTCCTCCCTCTAGTTGCCTCCTGAACATGCTGATGTAGAAAACAATCATCCAATAAATCCACAAGAGCCTTGCTAGTGTGTGAGTGACCAACCCCCAAATTCCAATATCTGGGAAATTAAAATCTCCCATTATAAGACTCTGTGATTTACTGGCCCACTCTATTTCCCTATACAGTTTCTTATTATACTCATCAGAATCATTAGTCCTATCACACACTCCTACTCTCAATTTTGATCTCCCAATGCTTATGTCACACCAAACTGACTCGACACTGCACTGTCCAGCGATGTCCACTGGTTGCGCCTCCGTAGCCAGGTGGGAAGGAGCAGCAGTGCGTAGCACACACTTCTTGATTAGACCGGGGTTCGAGCCCGTCACCACCAAATACGGAAGATGCGGAAAGGTCAGGGAATGACCACTGCATATCCCGGAGCAATATGGCCTTAGTTGCTAATGCTCCTAAAAACCAAATAACAACAAATAACAACGATGTCCACTGGCTTCACTTCCTTGGATTTTATGTACTTCTTACCTAATAGCATAACCCCTCCTCCCTCGCTATCCAGTCTATCCTTTCTGTAGATATTGTACTCCCCAAATTCCAGTTCTGCATTCTTTATTTCTATGTGTCACCACGTCTCTGATATCCCAACAATATCTGCCTTCGATGTTTTGAGCAATACCTCAAATTCATCAAATTTATTTACTAAACTCCTAGCATTGGTGTACACGCAAGTATACATGCACCTATTTCTATTCTTAGTTACCCTAACACAACCCATGTGTTTACTTGTACCACAATGACTCCCAGCAGTCTCTGAAATATCCTGCTTCTTGTTTTTCAGGCTTCTGCTCATTCCAATAGAAGCAGTGCAAGAATCTCTTTCACCTCTGCCCGTGGCTACTGTTAATCTATTTGTCTTTGTCTCCTTCCAAGCTAGCAGTTTTCCGACCCACCTAACACTGCCTCGATAGTATCAGCAAATATTCTTGCACCCTTTCTATTTAAGTGTATCCCATCCCTGTAGAAGCAATCTCTCCTGTTAACAAGTACAGTCCAGGCTGAAAAAAATTCTGCCCCTTGAGCCTTGCACAATCTATTCAGGGCCGAATTGATCGACAAGGCTCTCATCATATACTCCCTCCTATCATGTCTGGGCAGAATTGCAGACACTTTCAAATTCAACCCTATTTCATGGCTTTTTTTCAACAGTGACCTGTACTTGTTAATCAATTCTGCCGGTCTCCTACTCTTGATATCATTAGTGCCAACGTGTACAACTATATCACCTTTTGTGCCCTTAAAAGATGATATCTGTTCTACAACATCATGAACCTTTGCCCCTGGCAGACATACCCTGGTCCTGTTCCACCTATCCTTTTTACAAAGCATGTTCCCCATTTCCCTGACAATAGAGTCACCAACAATTACTAGTTCCTTTGGGACCAGCGCATTCTGCCTTGGGGGTTGCCGCTGTGTTGTGCGATGACCAAGTGCAAGCTTTGGCGTTGATGTGGGCAGCTGAGAACTTGATGGGCCCCTCAATTTAGTTCCTTCGAGGGCATCCACCCTGTCCTTCAAGCTCTCATATAGGCCCATAAGAACGCTGAGTTGTTGCCTGATTTCGATACACTCCTTGCATCGCACACACACACACAAAGACATCCCCCATGACAATATCATGTCCCGTACCTGAATGCTCCACAAACATCATGCAAGCTGTGCATTTTAGAAGGCTGTGATTCAGAAGGCAACTGCCCCCCTCAGTTCTCCTCTGAGCCACAGCACTTCCATTAGCTTGAGCCTTTTGTTTTGCTGCTCTGGTATGAGTCATGTTTCTTTTAATTTAAATAAAATTTAAATTTCAGTTTATAACTCTAACTTATCTCCCAACACAGTTATAACGGGATATATATTTTTTAGTGTCAAATATTAATTATCTCCGAGTTCCCTTTATATAACTTCCCTATCAGTTATGTATTAATTAATTATGTTACGTTTGTAATATAAGTCGGTATATGTATTTAGTTAAAAGTACAATTTAAATGCCAACAAAGTTCAACAAGTTTAATAGATTTTACCGATCACTGAAAATATTATAACCTATACTATACTAATGCTATCTAGGTTCGGTATATAACGATCGTATGACAAAGACAAAGGCGGGAAGTTACGAATGGTAAATCTATGGACACTTAAGTATTAATTAACTTTCAAATTTTCACTTGTGGAATAGCAACCCACAAATAAATTATACAATTGGTGGGGATGAATTAAAAACTGTGGAAGAGAAAAGGGTCTGGGGGTTACGATACTGGCAGATATGAAGTTTTCTGGACATGTAAACAGGCAGCCAGGAAAGCCCATGGTGTCCTCTCGATGAATCGCCTTATACAGTGGCATAATCCCACTGTATAAGGCGATTGTAAGACCACATTTGGAATACTGTGTTGAAGTATGGAGATCTCATCTGAAATAAGACATCAAGCTTCTTGAAAGGGTCTAGAGATGGGCAACTCAAATGGTGAGATTGGCAGAGGGATGATCTTATAAAGAAAAACTCCAATTATGTCGGCTACAGAGCTTGACAACCAGGCACCTCAGAGGTGACTTGATTGAGGTGTATAAGGCTCTGAGAGTGATTAGTAAAATGAATGGAGGTGGAATTCTCACTGTTCTTAACAATTCCAGAATTAGGGGTTATAAATTCAAATTACAGGACTTGAAGTTTAGATTACATTGTAGGAAATTTACTGTTAGACAGCGAATGGTTGATAGCTGGAACAAGTTACCCTCACAGGTAGTTGAGGCCGACAGTTTGAGTAAATTCAAAAGTGTACTGGATACTTACCTGTGTGAAGAAGGAAGCATATAATTTGTTTACTTATCTACTTGGTTGTTTTTTTTTTTTTTTTTTTTTTTTTTGTCAGTGCAGCAAAGCCTGTGGCTTCCTTGCACTATATGGCTATTACTAAATATACATAACATTTTTAAAAAAATGGAATATTGCAATCTTGTAGACTTGAGTGAAGCTTCCATTTCAAGACCTGCTAGACATGTAATATCAAACAATGCATAGTAACAAGAGTAATTAAAACTTGTTTAATGCAGGAAAAATATTAAATGAAAAATAAGGTATTCAAGATATTTAACCTAGAGGAGTGGATTTAAACAGAAGCTTTGCTCAGGTCTAAAGTTGAATCGATAACTTTGCAAGATGTAGGAACATCCAATTTTCTAAAGTTTGTCAGAACAGTGTTTCTTGTCACAAACTCCGGTTTGTAACTGCTTAGTTTCAGGAGAATGTGATTCTGTTGGTTTGGTTTGCTTAGAGCTTCAATCTAAAACATGGTTGTTGAAGTGACTTGGTATTTACTATTAAAATGGCATAATGATGTAAGGAAGCAAACTTATTCTGCATCTACCAGGAAAAAAATCTCTCATGTTATTCCTGTGTTGATAAACTGCGTATCCAATTCCTCCTTGAAGTTTATCAAACTTTCCGCTTTGCCACTTTTGCAGGCAACTTGTTCCACAGCAATGCTGCCCAAAGGTAAACTTCTAGAGAACTAATGTTTCTCGCCAAAATTTTATAATTTGAGCCCTCTAGTTCTTGTCTCACTCACCAGGGAGAATATTCTTTCCTCATTCATTTTACTAATCTCCCCCAGGGCTTTTTACACTTTAATTGCATCCCTCCCAAGGTGTCAGTTTCCATTCATCTGTAGATGCAGACACCACACCTAAATACAATATTCCAAGTGTGGTACCCCATTTGTCTCTTAGGAAAATTATTTTCTTCTCTCTGTTTGCAGAATTCTTTTAAATCATAGATATGACCAACTTGCTACATGTTTATGCTGCACTTTGTACTTTATATCATTCTGTATTGTAATCCTAGTATCTTTCTCATTCTGAGAATCCTTTAAATCCCCCCCCCCCCACCAAAAGTCCATAAACTACTTCTGGGTTTCGGCTCCTCGAATTCAATACTTTGAATTTTCTAATGCTGATCACTGTTGATTTTTCTCTTCAGTTTTGATGGTTTCCTATCTACCTATTGTGCTCTTTAATGATAATTGAAGTTCACTTCAGGAATTTCACAAAGTGGCACACAAAATGCATGAATTTTCATGCTCAAATTCTTAGAAAACATTCTTATTTTACCATATGTTCCATATGTCTTCCATTTTGACAATCAAGTTCCTGAAAGCATACACCTGTGTTTTTAATGACATGACAAATGTCTGTCCAGTTTGCAACTCAACTTAATAGTTGTGGCTCTCTTTCAAGAAACCACATGAGAAAAAAGTCATATAGATTCAAATCTCGACTCTGAGGTGACCAAACACAGATTTGTGAGGGTCAGGGTAACAATATGCAAATAAACAGGAGCCAAAGCACTGCAAAAAATCAAACACAACATTAGCTGTATGTGGCATGGTGTGTTATATTGCACAAACTAATGGGTGTCCACAGGAAGCTGAGTTACCTTGAGCTGCTGTAAAAGTTGCTCTGAAGAATATGCAATTACTACTGTGAGTTAACAGTTTCATTGAAGAAGAAGGGTCTGATTAAACCCTGACTTGACAGGACTACTTATGATTCTGCTCAGGTAGCTGATAAACTGAATGAGTATTTTGCATCTACACATGAGGAGTAATTCAGGGAGGGGAATGCCAGAAGTTTATCAAACTCTGGCAGGGAGCTAAATGATTTTGTAATAACTGAGAGCAAAGTGGAGGAGAAATTGCTGAAGTTAAACATAAGGAAGGCAACTGGGGTGGTTGGGATCTGTCCAGTTATACTGTGTATTCTGGTTATTTTGGCCACCAGTTAATTGGGGAAGCCATTTATTTGGAACAAATCTTAAAGAACAGAACCTAATCGAGAAAATAGCCAAAATTTACTTCGCTTAATTGGGGCAGGAGACCGCAGCACTCAAGATTACCCTACGATTGTCTCCGATGGTTGTTGTTATTTGGTTTTTAGGAGCATTAGCAACTAAGGCCATATTGCTCTGGTGATATGCGGTGGTCATTCCCTGACCTTTCCGCATCCTCCGTATTTGGTGGGCACAGGCTCGAACCCCTGTCTAATCAAGAAGCGTATGCTACGCACTGTTGCTCCTGCCCACCTGGCTACGGAGGCGCCTTTTGATTGTCTCCGACCATACCACTTGGTTTGGTCAGATTTCTGGAGGTCACAACCATAAAACAATAAAAATAATTAGCATTCCCCTGTTTATTGGGCTTTTCTGTTAGTGCAATCTATTATAAATGGATAATAAAGTCGATCTTATTTAATTTGTGATAATATCAACAGCTGTAATTGTGTTGATTATTATGGTTAAATGTGTTTACCTTTCCATGAAATCTTCTCTTCATCCCTATTTTTTAAGCTTCGTAATTTGTTACTCTGTTCTCACTTGCACATGTTCTGTTACTTGCAATTTGGGGTGCTGTGTTCTTTGTTATTGATTGCTTATCTTTTTTACTATTTAAAATTTTAACCCCCCCCCAAACGTTAGTGAACAGAAATATAAACTAGTTAGTAGATGTAGGATAGACGTGCGGAAATTTGCCTTTAGCCAGCGGGTGGTTGGTTGGTGGAACAGACTTCCATCCCTTGTGGTGGAGGTTGATAGCCTAAATAAGTTTAAGGCTCAGCTGGACAGGTATTTTGAACGAACAGAGGGGTGAAGTGGAAGTGGTTTTTTTTTTTTTTTTTGGCTGATGCTGCATAAGCTTGCTTTCTTGCATCAAATGCCTCTACTAATGCTAATGCTAGTATATACATATTACAGTACATATTAAGCTATACACGTAAGCATAAGTTTATTTTTATTTTGCTAACCTGTGGAAAATATTCTTTTGATTTTCATATATCATTTAATTTTTTAATTGGTAAGGTAATAAAGTGTAAATTTGTACTTGATATATCTATAGTTTTATAGCTGGTGGATCATGTTCCTCCTATTTTTGCTGATTTAGAATCGCTGTTTAATAGAATTAAAATTCAATTCACAAATGTGATCACAGTGGCCGGGGCTTACTGCATATTGTATAGTGAATGGTACTTTACTATGGTGAGTCCATCGTAACATGATTTGATCGTACAGAAAATGGCACCTCCGTAGCCAGATGGGAAGGAGCAGCAGTGCGTAGCACATGCTTCTTGATTAGACCGGAGTTCGAGCCCTTCACCACCAAATACGGAGGATGCGGAAAGGTCAAGGGAATGACCACCGCATATTCCCGGAGCAATATGGCCTTAGTTGCTAATGCTCCTAAAAACCAAATAACAACAACAAAAACTACAGAAAATCAATTATAAAGCTGAATTTTTAACTATTTGCATGAAACTTTGCATAATTCAGGCAGCTGCTTAATCAGGCCAAAATGCACTATTTCCGATGTGTCCCAAATAAATGGAATCCACTGTATTAAAGGAGGCAGCAAAGGAAGTAAGCAGGGCCTTAACCATGATTGTGAGAGCATCCTTGGACGGAGGAGATTCCCACGGACTGGAGATGTGCAAATGTTTCCCACACACTGCAGGATCATCTAGTTATAGTTCAGACAGAGCATTGGTTTCTTAAGGGGAAGTCTTGTCTGACCAATTTGATTGGATAATATTATGTGGTCACAAAGGAACTGGATGCAAAAATTAATTTTAATATCATATAATTGGATTTTAGGAAAGCTTTTGATATTGCACATGGAAGACTACTACTACACAAGATGGAGCAGTATGGCATTAAGGGAAAGTTGCTACAATGGATAAAAGGGTGGTTGAGTGGGAGAAGACAGAGTGGTAAGCAATAGACACTGCTCTTCTTGGACTAATGTTATTAGTGGAGTTCTCCTGGGGTCTTATTTCGGCCCATTTTTGTTTTCTGTATTTATCAATAGTAGTAATAGTAGTAGTAGTGGCATGTGATGCAAGAAAGCAAATGTATGAGCTTATGCAGCATCAGTCAAACAAAAATTACAAAACAATTCCCTCTAAATGTTTGTCTAGTTCCTCCTTAAATTTATTTAACCTATCAACTTCCACGACGACAGATGGAAGTTTATTGCAGCAATTAACCACCCGCTGGTTAAAGGCAAATTTCCGCACCCTTATTCTTCATCTGTCTTTCCTCAATTTGAATTTATGCCCCCCTTAGGTTCATAATTTTTTATGAGGCGAAGTTTTTACAGGCTCCAGCAAATAGAGGTTTTGCTTTTTTATTGACTTAAATTGGCATATTAACTTATTTCTTAGAGTTGCTTTATATTCCTAGTAACAATACTTTAGTTTAATTTGAATTTAGATGGAGATTTTGTAGGTTATTACTTAGTATTGGTAAGTGTATCAAATCCATGCATTGAACAGGTTTTGCAGCTCCCGCAAACGCAGGGTTTTTAATTATACTTAGCGACTTTATTGACTTAATTGTTAGATTAATTTATTTCTATAAGTAGCTTATGGACCTAGCAAAGCTCCGTGGTTTATTTTGAATTTAGATAGCACGATTTGGAAAGTAAATAATACCTTGTGTCCGTAGATTAACTGTTCATAACTTGACGTCATCTTTAGATGATACAACATGTGCACTGAACTATATAGCGTAAGGTCTAACGGAAAACTAGATAGCGAGTATAGTAGGTCAATTAATCAGTAAAATTTATTAATGTTATTAAATTTCATTGTCAATTGAATTGTACTTTAACTAAATAAATATAGCGACTGATGTTGGTGGACAATGCAATGTTGAGTCTGTGACAAGCACTGGGACAGGAAAAATGAGAGTAGGTATGTGTTATACGCCAAATGAATCTGATGAGTATAATGAGCAGTTGTGCAGAGAACTAGAGTGGGCCAGTAAATCAGAGTGTCTTATAATGGGGGATTTTAATTTACCAGAGATTGACTGGAATTTGTGGGTTGGTAACTCACACACTAGCAAGGCTTTTGTGGATTTATTGAATGATTGTTTTCTACATCAGCATGTTCGGGAGGCAACTAGAGGGAGTAATACTCTTGATCTAATTATTATCAGTAGTGATTCTTCATGCATTAAGAATCTGAAGATAGAGGAACCACTAGGTGGCAGTGATCACAGTGTGCTGAAGTGGAATTTACTCAGAGGTAACTACCATCAGGGTTAAAGGGAAGGGTTATTGCTTTTGTAAAGGCGACTACGATGGTCTGAGACAGTATTTAAATTCTGTACAGTGGGACCAACTGATGATGTTACCAACAGCAAATTCAAAATGGGAAGCATTCAAAGAACTTATCTTGAAAGGTACTAGGCTTTACATACCAACTAAAAAATATTGTTCAAGGTTTAGGCTTAAATGGATGTCAGATGAACTGATTAGACATCTGACAGAGAAGAAAAATGCATGGGATACATATAAATTAACATGTAACACAGAAGCCTATGATAGATATAAGCTGGTCTGTAACCAAGTTAAAAAGGAGGTTAGGCAGGCGAAGGCAAATTACGAGAAACCTTTGGCAAAGTATGCAAAGGAAAAGAGCAGAGTTCTTTACTTATGTAAACTCTAGAAGGAAGGGGATGAATCAAATTGGTCCACTTGATATCGATGGTTCAACTGTTCATGATTCTGCTCATGTAGCTAACAAACTAAATGAATATTTTGCATCTACATTCACACATGAGGAGTTATTCAGGAAGGGGAATGCCAGAGGTGTATTCAACTCTGGCAGTAAGCTAGATAATCTTGTAATAACTGAGAGGAAAGTGGATTAGAAATTGTTGAAGATAAACATAAGAAAGGCACCTGGGGTGGATAGATTCTATCCAGTTATATTAAAGGAGGCAGTAAAGGAAGTAAGCAAACCCTTAGCCATAATTATGAGAGTTTCTTTGGACTCATGGGAGGTACCCATAGACTGGTGATGTGCAAATGTGACCCCAATTCACAAAGGAGGATCAAAGGCTGACACAAGTAATTATAGACCTGTGAGTTTAACTTCTGTTCCAGGAAAATTAATGGAGGCACTGGTTAAAGAAGCATTGCAGGATCATCTAGAAAAGACTTCAGTTATAGCTCGGACACAGCATGGGTTTGTTGAGGGGAAGTCTTCTCTGACTAATTTGATTGAATACTATGATGTAGTCACAAAGGAACTGGATGCAAAGAATAACTTTGATATCATATATTTGGATCTTAGAAAGGACTTTGATACTGTTACACATGGAAGACCGCTGAACAAATTGGAGCAGTGTGGCAATGGAGGCAAACTGCTGCTATGGATAAAGGGATCGTTGAGTGGGAGAAGACAGAGAGTGGTAATCAATGGACACTGCTCTTCGTGGACTAATGTTATTAGTGGAGTCCTTCGGGGTTCAGTGTTGGGTCTATTGTTGTTTTCTGTATTGATAAATGATATTGATGATGGTATATCAGGCGTAATGTCCAAGTTTGCAGATGATACAAAGGTTGGGAGGGTTGTTAATGACACTAATGACAGTATGCTGCTGCAACAGAATCTAGAAAAGTTGTGCAGATGAGCTGAGAGGTGGCAAATTAAGTTTAACCTTGATAAATGTAAAGTACTACATATGGGAAGCAGTAATCCCAGAGTAACGTTTAAACTCTGTGGTACCACACTGACAATGGTAGAGAATGAAAAGTACACCTGGGATGTAATTGTTCAGGCAGATATGAAGTTTTCTGAACAGTGCAGATGGTCTGCAAGAGTAACTCATGGTGTCTTGTGAATGATATACAGGAATTTTTCTAGCAGGGATAAGGAGGTGATTATCCCCTTGAGTACTGTATACAGGTCTGGAGGCCTCATTTTAGGAAGGATGTGGAGCTGTTGGAACGAGTACAGAGAAGGGCAACAAGATTAGTGAACAGAACAAAGGGTTGCACATACAAAGAAAGGCTTACTTTTTATAAATTACAGTGTCTGGAGACTAGGCACCTGCGAGGTGATCTGATGGAGGTGTATAAAGCTTTGAATGGTTTGAGCATGCTCAATGCTGATGGGATTCTTCCTGTTGCTCAGAATAATCACCTGATTGTGCATAAATTCCAATTGAGTAAAGGCGGTTGTAGGATAGATGTGCAGACGTTTGCCTTTAGCCAGTGGGTGGTTGATTGCTGGACCAAACTTCCATCTGTTGTTATAGATGTTCGTAGCTTAAATAGATTTAAGGCAGAACTTGACAAACATTTGGAGAGAGATGGGTGAAATAAGGTGTTTTTTTTTTTTTTTTTTTTTTTTTTTGGCTGATGCTCTGTAAGCTTGCTTGCTTTCTTGCCTCATGTGCCCATGCTAATGCTAAAATAATCTGAACAAGTGGAAGAATCCCATCAGAATTCAGCATTCTTAACCCATTCAAGGCCTTATACACCTTAATCAGATCATATTCACAGGCGCCTAGTCTGCAGGCACTGCAATTTGCAGAACTTAAGCCTCTCTTGGTAAGAGGATCCCTTCATTCTCCTCACCAATCTTGTTGCCCTTCTCTGTACACGCTTAAGCAAATCTACATATTTACTAAAAGGAGGCCTCCAGACCTGTATGCTGTATTCAAGGCATGACTTGACCATTGCCTTATACAGAGGGATAATCACCGCCTTTTCCCTGCTAGCAAAATTCCTGTATATCATTGACAAAACCCCATGACCTGCTCTTGCAGCCTGTCTGCATTGTTTAGAAAACTTCATATTTGACTGCACAATTACTCCCAGGTCTTTTTCATTTTCTACCACCTTAAGTGTAGTACCCCACGGTTGGTACATTCCTCTGGGGTTACTTCTACCCATATGCAGTACTTTGCATTTGTCAATGTTAAACTTCAGTTGCCACTTCTCAGCCCATCTTCCCAAATTTTCTAGATCATGTTGCAGTAGCACACTGCCATTACTGTCATTAACAACCTTCCAACCTTTGTATCATCTGCAAACTTCAACATTAAGCCCGATATACCTTCATCAATATCATTGATAAATATACAAAACAACAGTGGACAAAACACTGAACCCTGTCGGACTCCACTAATAACATTAGTCCACAAAGAGCAGCGTCCATTGATTACCACCCTCTGTCTTCTCCCACTCAACCATCCTTTTATCCATTGTAGCAACTTACCCTTAATACCATTCTGCTCTAATTTGTACAGTAGTTTTTCATGCACAACAGTGTCAAAAGCTTTCTAAAATCCAAGTAAATGATATTAAAATAAATTTTTGAATCCAGTTTCTTTGTAATCACATCTTATTATCCAATCAAATTTGTCAGAGAAGGCTTTCCTTTAACAAACCCATGCAGTGTCTGAATTATTTCTGGAGTCTTGCCTGGATGATCCTGTAATGCATCTTTAACCAGTGACTCCATTATTTTACCCAGAACAGAAGTTAAACTAATTGGTCTGTAATTATTCGTGTCATCCTTCGATCTTCCTTTGTGAATTGGGGATGTATTTGCACAGCTCCACTCCTTTGGGACCTCCTCTGAGTTCAAGGATGCTCTCATTATTATAGTTGAGGGTTTGCTTACTTCCTTTGCCACCTCCTTTAATATAACTGGATAGATCCCATCCACCCCAGGTGCCTTTCTTATGTTTAACTTCAAAAAATTCTCCTCCACTTTGCTCTGTTATGTACAAAATCATTAAGCACTCTGCTACAATTTGATAACCTTCTGACATTCTCAACCCTTAACTTCTCATGTGTGAATGTAGATGCAAAATATCCATTCAGTTTGTTTGCTATCTGAGCAAGATCATCAACTGTTGAACCATCAATATCAAATGGACCAATCAGATTCATCCCATCCTTTCATCAATGATATTGGTGAAACTATATCAGGTGTAATGTCCAAATTTTCCTATCATAATGCCCAAATATGATACGAAAGTTGGTAGGGTTGATAATGACAGTAGGGAAGGTACGCTACTGCAACAGTATCTAGAAAAATTGAGCAGATGTGCTGAGAGGCGGCAATGGAAGTTTAACGTTGACAAAAGCAAAGTACTGTATACAGGTAGCAGTAACTCCAGAGTAATATACCAACTGTGTGGTACTACACTCTCAGTAGTGGAGAATGTAAAAGACCTGGGGATAATTTCACAGTCAGATATGAAGTTTTCTGAGCAGTGCAGACAGGCTGGGGAGGTTTTGTTGGGGTCTTGTCAATGATATATAGGAATTTTTCTAGCAGGGATGAGGATGTGATTATCCCCTTGTATAAGGCAAGGATCATGCCACACCTAGAGTACTGCATACAGGTTTGGAGGCCTCATTTTAGGAAAGGTGTTGAGCTACTAGAAAGAGTACAGAGAAGGGCAGTGAGATTAGTGAGTGGAACAAAATGTTGTTGTTACGAAGATAGGCTTTATTGCAGTATCTAGAGACTAGTTACCTGGAAGGTGATCTGATTGAGGTGTATAAGGCCCTGAGTGGTTTGAACAAGCTCAATGCTGATGGGATTCTTCCTCTTGCTCAGATTCTGCCGCACATAAGTGAACATAAATTCAAATTGATATAAGATGGTTGTAGAACAGATGTGCAGAAATTTGCCTTTACAGAAATTGCAGGTGGTTGATTGCTGGAACAAATTTCCGTCTGTCATTGTGGAAGTTGACAGCTTAAATAAATTCAAGGCTGAACTAGAAAAACCTTCAGAGTGAATGGTTGGGTGAAACCTGAAGGTTTTTTTTTTTTTTTTTTTTTTGTTGATGGTAAATAAGCTTGCTTCCTTTCATCATATGCCTCTACTAATGCTAATGTTAATGGTCACTTTCCCTCCATAGGTACTTTTCTTTTGGAGCTGCTGGGGAGGTTCTGTTGCCCAACACTGTACATTCTGCTTGTTGACAGTCCTGTTCAAATGAAAACAAGCTTCTCCCAAAAACAAGGCACTGTATAATACTGGCTTTCTCTGTTTTTCTGTGTAGCACTTTAATTGTTAGACACAATTTCTCTATCATTTTGCTTACCAACAAAAGCATGTGGGATTTGTGAGCACATGTAAAGAGGTGTCTTATTGCTGCCCTCAAGCAAAATTTTCCAAGATCTACTGCAGACCACCTCCAACTTTAGATTAAATTCAACTAATAGTTCAATTTTAATTTATGATACAAACATTTCATACACCATCCTCTGCCATTGTCAAGCCTATCTGGATGGAAAACCATTAAGAAATCCTTAAGTCTGCAGTGATGAAAAGCATTTATATTACATGGCAAGACCTTAATATTAATAGAGATCATATTGTTACAGTATTGGGACATGAGGTGCTACCATAGTTATGCAGATGAAATAGTCAGATGATTATATTCCACACATGTGTAGGACATACCATGGAACTTTGATTATCTGTGTTTGATCACCCTTGCATTTGATTACCCCTGCTGTTCTTGATCAATCTTGCATTTTATTGCTCATGCTGTGCTTGATCAATTTTGCATTTGATTATCCAACTTTTTTTTATTAAACTTTTTTACCTTGACAGCATCAGTACCATTATTTATTTATTTTATTTTTTCTTTAGAGGTTAGTGAATAGTTGAATATTAGTGTACTCTAAAATGCAAAAAAAAAAAAAAAAATAGAGATTATACTAATTATTTATAAAATAAAGTAACATTCACAATGCATGGGCATCTCTCCGTATTGGCGCATAATGGCCTATAGCTGCCGTTGCGCCGTAAAACACAACAACAACAACAATCTCTCCATATACATTCTGTGACTGTTTCCATTTAAATGGCACTTCACTGCTATTCTACTCTGTATGGATTACCATTTCTTCTCTGCATAGATTCTTTCATCATAAAATGTCAACTAAAAGTAAGCATGTCATTTTATATTTATGGAAAATCAGAACCAATATAATTTTGGTCTTCTTCCAGTCACATAGCTCCCTGCAGAGCTGTTGTGGCCGCCAACAAATGCCTCCAACTGCACCGATCATGTGCTATACGAGCAGCATCGCAAAGTGTCATGTCCAGAAGTTCACTGATCCCATCCTTCCACCTAGTTGCAGGTCTTCTTCTGCACCTCTTCCCCTCGGTTTTTCCTTCCATTATATTCTTCAACAGAAAGTTTTCCCTTCTTACTATATGATCAAAAAACTAGAGTTTTCTTTTGTTGATGCTACGAAGAATAATTTTATTCAATACCCACTCATTCGTTCTTTGATCCAAATATGAAATATGCAGTATTCTCCTGTAACACCACATTTCAAATGCCTCAATTTTCTTCCTGTCAACTCTTTTCAGATTCCATCCTTCACATCCATAAGTGGCAACTGGAAAAATTAATGAATCAATGATTCTCAGTTTTGTCTTTAGGGGCAGATCATGATCACTTCATAATTTTATCAGATCAGTGACCAGTGTTTTAGCAATTGCCTGTCGTCTCTTTACATCATTTGAGCAGTCACTATTTTTATTTATTATTGACCCTAAGTAATCAAATTCATCAACTTCTTCGATATCTCGCCCATTAACCTTCACTTTACTGGAATTGAGATTATCACCAATCACCATAATTTTAATTCTGCACACATTCAGAAACAATCCTTTTTTTTCTTACTTGCTTCACATACTCTCCTCAGAGTTTCTTTAAGATGATCCTTAGAATTACAAATTAGCACAGTATCATCTGCATAACGAAGGTTGTTTATCTTCAGTCCTCCAATTTTTATGCCAGTCTCTAAATCTTCTAATGCTTCACACATGATATCTTTGGCATAAAGATTAAAAAGGTGAGGTGACAAAATACAGCCCTGCCTGACACCGTTACCTATTGTGAAAAAGTCTGTGTTTCCCATGTTCGTTCTCACAGTTCCTTCCTGGTACAGTAACTTAATCAGCTGAATTATGTGGATTGAGAAACCCATAATAGTCATTTCCCATAGTTTCTCATGTTGAACACAAATGCGTTTGCATAATCTATAAAACACTAAACCACTCAAACATTGAATACTTTGCATTTTTCAATAATCAGTCTTAGACTTAAGATCTGTTCTCTGGTTCCTCTACCCTTCTGAAACCTGCTTGCTGTTCTGGCATTTCTTCTTCAAGTTTTCTTGAGATTCTGTTTACTATGATTTTAAGAAGAATTTTGCTAGCATGAGAAATTAGGCTAATAGTTCTTGTAATTTGAGCAAATTTTCAGATTGCCTTTTTCGATAAGGGGATGAAAATTGATTTCTTCCAATCTGATGGCCACCATCCCGTTTCCCAAATTTTTACAATAATTTTATGAAAAAACTTGGTGCCCTTCACACCTGTAGCTTTAATTGATTCCATTGGGATTTCATCAATTCCAGATGACTTGCCACACATTAGTTCTGTGATGGCTTTTTTGACTTCTTCCTTCAGTGGAACTGGTTCATGAACACACTCTTGAAAAGGGGGTGGCAGATCATTGGTGCCAGCAGGTTCTCGGAAGAGCTGCTCACACTGTTCTTTCCACCTTCCTTTGATTGTGTTCTCCTCTGTTAAAATTTCACCTTTGGAGTCCTTAATTATATTAAGTTTTGGTCGGAACTTTTGTCTTAAGGACTTAATTACATCATACATCTTTTTAGTATTGCTCCATTTGTTGGCGCCTCCATAGCCAGGTGGGAAGGAGCAGCAGTGCATAGCACATGCTTCTTGATTAGACCGGGGTTCGAGGCCGTGATCACCAAATACGGAGAATGCGGAAAGGTCAGGGAATGACCACCACATATCCTTGGAGCAATATGGCCTTAGTTGCTAATGCTCCTAAAAACCAAAACAACAACAATAACAACAGCTTCATTTGTTGTGGTATTAGATTTCTTTACACTTTCGATTGATATAATCCTGTTTGTGGCTTAAACAGCACTTGATGACTTTGCTTAGTTCCTGATATGCTTCATTTCCTTGTACACCCTGGGCTTTTGCAGTCCTTTTCTGTTTAATAAGTTTAAAGTGGCTTCTGAAATCCAAGGCTTCCTGATCTCTCTCTCTAATGTGTCTATTTGCTGAATCCTTAATAATGCTTTTTGTATTTTCCCACATTTCCTCAGGCAACATATCGTCATCTAGTTCTAATAGAGCTTAAAAATGATTGCCTGTTTCAAGCATATAATCATTTGGAATATTTTCTACATCCAATTGTCTAGAGAAAACCTTATTCGTGATCTTTTTGAGCTTCAGCTTGAGAACTTTACTAGCATTAGCATTAGTAGAGGCATTTGATGCAAGAAAGCAAGCTTATGCAGCATCAGCCAAAAAAAAAAAAAAAAAAAAAAAAACCACTTCCACTTCACCCCTCTGTTCGTTCAAAATACCTGTCCAGCTGAGCCTTAAACTTATTTAGGCTATCAACCTCCACCACAAGGGATGGAAGTCTGTTCCACCAACCAACCACCCGCTGGCTAAAGGCAAATTTCCGCACGTCTATCCTACATCTGTCTTTCCTCAATTTGAATTTATGCCCTCTCAGGTGATTTTTCTGAGCTAGAGGAAGAATCCCATCAGCATTGAGCATGCTCAAACCATTCAAGGCTTTATACACCTCTATCAGATCACCTCGCTGGTGCCTAGTCTCCAGACACTGTAATTTGCAAAACTTAAGCCTTTCTTCGTAAGAGCACCCCTTTGTTCCATTCACTAATCTTGTTGCCCTTCTCTGTACTCGTTCCAGCAGCTCTACACCCTTCTTGAAATGAGGCCTCCAGACCTGTATACAGTACTCTAGATGTGGCCTGACCATCGCCTTATACAATGGAATAATCACCTCCTTATCCCTGCTGGAAAAATTCCTGTATATCATTGACAATACTCCATGAGCTACTCTTGCAGCCCGTCTGCACTGCTCAGAGAACTTCATATCTGCCTGCACAACCACCCCCAAGTCCCTTTCATTCTCTACCACTGTCAGTGTTGTACCACAGAGTTGATACGTTGCTCTGGGGTTGCTGTTTCCCATGTGTAGTACTTTACATTTGTCAATGTTAAACTTCATTTGCCACCTCTCAGCCCATCTGCTCAACCTTTCCAGATCCTGTTGCAGCAGCATAGTGTCAGTAGTGTCCTTGACAACCCTGCCAACCTTTGTATCGTCTGAAAACTTGGACATTAAGCCCGATATACCATCTTCAATATCATTTATAAATACAGAAAACAATAATGGACCCAACACTGAGCCCTGAGGGACTCCACTAATAACATCAGTCCACGATGAGCAGTGTCCATTGATTACCACTCTCTGTCTTCTCCCCCTCAACCACCCCTTTATCCATAGCAGCAATTTGCCTCCAATGTCACACTGCTCCAATTTGTGTAGCAGTCTTCCATGTGCAACAGTATCAAAAGCCTTTCTAAGATCCAAGTATATAATATCAAACTTATTCCCTGCATCCAGTTCTTTTGTGACTGCATCATAGTATCCAATCATGTTGGTCAGGCAAGACTTCCCCTTAACAAAACCATGCTGTGTCTGAGCTATAACTGAAGTCTTGTCTAAATGATCCTGCAGTGCTTCTTTAACCAGTGCCTCCATTAATTTTCCTGGAACAGAAGTTACGCTCACAGGTCTATAATTACTTGTGTCAGCCTTTGATCCTCCTTTGTGAATTGGGGTCACATTTGCACATTTCCAGTCTATGGGTACCTCCCCTGAGTCCAAGGAAGCTCTCATAATTATGGCTAAGGGTTTGCTTACTTCCTTTGCTGCCTCCTTTAATATAACTGGATAGATCCCATCCACCCCCAGTGCCTTTCTTGTGTTTATCTTCAACAGTTTCTCCTCCACTTTACTCCCAGTTATTTCAAGATTTTGTAGCTTACTGCTAGAGTTGAATACACCTCTGGCATTCTCCTCGCTGAATAACTCCTCATGTGTGAATGTCGATGCAAAATATTCATTTAGTTTGTTAGCTACCTGAGCAGGATCATCAACACTTGACCCATCAATATCAAGTGGACCAATCTGATTCATCCCCTTCCTTCTAGAGTTTACATAAGTAAAGAACTCTTTGCTGTTTTTCTTTGCATCCCTTGCCAAGGATTTCTCGTAATCTGCCTTCGCCTGCCTAACCTCCTTTGTAACTTGGTTGCATATCAACTTGTATCTATCATAGGCTTCTGTGTCATGTGTTAATTTGTATGTATCCCATGCATTTTTCTTCTCTGCCATATGCCTCATTAGTTCATCTGACATCCATTTTGGCCTAAACCTTAAACAATATTTCTTAGTTGGTATGTAAAGCCTAGTGGCTTCCAAGATAAGTTCTTTGAATGCTTCCCATTTTGAATTTGCTGTTGGTAACATCATCAGTTGGTCCCACTGTATAGAATTTAAATACTGTCTCAGTCCATCGTAGTCGCCTTTACGGAAGCAATAACCCTTCCCTTTACCCCTAATGGTAGTTACCTCTTTGAGTAAATCCCACTTCAGCAAACTGTGATCACTGCCACCTAGTGGTTCATTTATCTGCAGATTCTTAATGCATGAAGAATCACTGCTGATAATCAAATCAAGAGTATTACTCCCTATAGTTGCCTCCCGAACATGCTGATGTAGAAAACAATCATCCAATAAATCCACAAAAGCCCTGCTAGTGTGTGAGTAACCAGCCCCCAAAATCCAGTCAATATCTGGGAAATTAAAATCTCCCATTATAAGACACTCTGATTTACTGGCCCTCTCTATTTCCCTGTACAGTTCCTTATTATACTCATCAGAGTCATTAGGCCTATAGCACACTCCTACTCTCAATTTTGATCTCCCAATGTTTATGTCACACCAAACTGACTCCACACTGCACTGTCCAGCGATGTCGACTGGCTTCACTTCCTTGGTTTTTATGTGTTTCTTAACTAATAGCATGTAACACCTCCCCCTTCCTATCCTGTCTATCCTTTCTGTAGACGTTGTACTCCCCAAATTGCAGTTCCGCATCCCTTATATCTGTGTGACACCACGTCTCTGATTTCCCAACAATATCTGCCTTCGATGTTTTGAGCAATACCTCAAATTCATCAAATTTATTTACTAAACTCCTAGCATTGGTGTACACGCAAGTATACCTGCACCTGTTTCTATTCTTAGCTACCCTAACACAACCCATGTGTTTACTTGTACCGCAATGGCTCCCAGCAGTCTCTGAAATACCATGCATCTTGTTTTTCAGGCTTCTGCTCATTCTAATAGAAGCAGTGCAAGAATCTCTTTCACCTCTGCCAGTGGCTACTGTCAATCTATTGGTCTTTGTCTCCCCCCAAGCTAGCAGTTTTCCGACCCACCTAACACTGCCTCGATAGCATCAGCAAATATTCTTGCACCCTTTATATTTAAGTGTATCACATCCCTGTAGAAGCAATCTCTCCTGTTAACAAGTACAGTCCAGGCTGAAAAAAATTCTACCCCTTGAGCCTTGCACAATCTTTCCAGGGCCGAATTGATCGACAAGGCTCTCATCATATACTCCCTCCTATCGTGTCTGGGCAAAATTGCAGACACTTTCAAATTCAACCCTAATTCTCGGCTTTTGTTCAACAGTGACCTGTACTTGTTAAGTAATTCTGCCGGTCTCCTACTCTTAATATTATTAGTGCCAACGTGTACAACTATATCACCTTTTGTGCCCTTAAAAGATGATATTCGCTCTACAACGTCATCAACCTTTGCCCCTGGCAGAACGATGTGGAGTAGCTGATGATCACTGCCACAATCTGTTCCAGAAAGTGTTTTTGCTGTGCACTGGAATGCCACTTTTGCTGCATAAGGATATAATCAATCTGATTTCTTGTTTTATGATCAGGAGATTTCCATGTGTAGAGCCTTCCCGGGTGCTGCTGAAAGCAGGTGTTACATGTGACAAGACTGTTCAGATGACAAAATTCAATTTAACCTTCACCCCACTCATATCTAGTGCCAAGACAAAACCTACCACATTCCAGACTAGAAGAAACTATCTTGCCTACTTTTGCATTGAAATCACCCAATGACTATCAAAATATCCTTTTTTGAGACCAGATCAAGAACTGACTGGAGATTTTAATAATAAACGTCCATATCTTCATCTGTAGATGTTGATGTCAGTGCATATGTAACTAAAACTGTGAGATTTACTGGCTGGCTCTGAAGTCTAACTGCCATCATTCTACTAGCATTAGTAGAGGCATATGATGCAAGAAAGCAAGCTTATGCAGCATCAGCCAAAAAGGGAAAAAAAAAAAAAAAACACGCTCCCATTTCACCCCTCCGTTCGTTCCGAGCCCAGCTCAGCGTTAAATTTATTTAGGCTATCAACTTCGACAACAAAGGATAGAAGTCTGTTCTACCAACCAACCACCCTCTGGCTAAAGGCAAACTTCTGCACATCTATCCTACATCTGTCTTTCCTCAATTTGAATTTATGCCTTCTCAAATGATTATTCTGAGCGAGAGGAAGAATTCCATCAGCATTGAGCATGCTCAAACCATTCAAGACTTTATACACCTCAATCAGATCACCTCGCAGGTGCCTAGTCTCCAGACACTGTAATTTGCAAAATTTAAGCCTTTCTTCATAAGAGCAACCCATTGTTCCATTCACTAATCTTGTTGCCCTTCTCTGTACTTGTTCCAACAGCTCTACATCCTTCTTAAAATGAGGCCTCCAGACCTGTATACAGTACTCAAGGTGTGGCCTGACCATTGCCTTATACAAGGGAATAATCACCTCCTTAACCCTGCTAGAAAAATTCCTGTATATCATTGACAAGACCCCATGAGCTACTCTTGCAGCCCATTTGCATTGCTCTGAGAAATTCATATCTGCCTGCACAATTACCACCAGGTCCTTTTCGTTCTCTACCACTGTCAGTGTAATACCACAGAGTTGATACGTCACTCTGGGGTTGCTGCTTCCCATATGTAGTACTTTACATTTGTCAATGTTAAACTTCATTTGCCACCTCTCAGCCCATCTGCTCAACTTTTCTAGATCCTGTTGCAGCAGTGTACTGTCATTAGTGTCCTTAACAACCCTGCCAACCTTCATATCGTCTGCAAACTTAGACAATCAGCTTGATATACCATCATCAATATCATTTATAAATACAGAAAACAACAATGGACCCAATACTGAACCCTGAGGGGCTCCACTAATAACATTATACTATTATAGGATTGTATTCAAGAAGAGATCTTGAACA
Organism: Mastigoproctus giganteus; assembly: GCF_048544385.1. Classification (NCBI taxonomy): domain Eukaryota; kingdom Metazoa; phylum Arthropoda; class Arachnida; order Uropygi; family Thelyphonidae; genus Mastigoproctus; species Mastigoproctus giganteus. The sequence goes on along the minus strand of NC_143581.1, from coordinate 155,582,775 downwards.
TTCCTTATTCAAAATGACAGCGACAACATATTCTTTTACTTGGTCACTTCCAGAAAAAAAAACCAAAAGCCCATTTCCAGGTTTGAAATGACCTTATCTTGTCCACATGACTCTGGTTGCTCGTAAAATGTCAGTTTTATACCTATCCATTTCATTGATGACCATATCCATCTTGCCTTCTTTTAAACTTTTTACATTCCATGTGGCCATGTTTACCCTCTTCTTTCTTAAATTTAATTTTGCAGGGCACACAGTGGCATCCGGGAACTGGTTAACAGCAGTTTTTGGAGTTGTTTTTGTTGTGGTCTCTGTGGCATCAGATAATGTGGTGGTATACCATTGCCTACCACATGGCCGATTTTGAAAGGGGCCGGCTTTAATCATAGGAAGAATTATCGTGCATCTCACGAGATGCTTGGGAAGAGAAAGTTGTCTACCCCAGAGCCTTGCTTATTGCAGAAAGGCTGATTACAGCTGGCTTTTGCCTGGTTTCCAAAGGTTGCCATTTATATATATGTATCTATACGGGGATATATACAGGGTGTCTCAAAAATATTGGTACAGACGTTTAGGGGAGGTAGGTAACATCTAAAGGAATGTGAATTGCATAGGAACCCATAACTGGAAACGTCACAGGAAAGTAGTAGCAGAGGCACAAGAAGCAGAAATGACACAAGACAGTAATTAGTGGCAAACATTTATTTGACATAATATTAACAATGGAGTACGAGATGGAAGCATTTCATGATGTTACAACAGATGCTTGAAGGTTCCACCACGAGACACGATGCATGCATGACACCGACGCAGCATGGATTGGCAGACACGGTCGAACACACTTGGAGTTTCTTTGACTCACTTTCACTGTTTCTTTCACTGCTGCTACTGTCAACAGTAGCAGCAGTGCAGACGAGTCTCTCCACGAGCTCCATCTCCACAGGCGATTCATACACGATAGATTTGAGGGCCCCCCCCACAGAAAGAAATCAAAGCGCGATAAATCAGGTGAGCGTGGGGGCCAGGCAACAGGTCCACCACGGCCAATCCATTGACGCCCAAAATGCCTGCTCAAATGGTCACGAGTACACCTTCCATAATGGGCAGGCGCCCTGTCACGTTGAAACTAAATGTTGCATCTCACATTTGCTGGAACATCGTCAAGTAACCCTGGTAGAACTTGTTCAAGAAAGATCCGATATTTAGCGGAGTTCATGCGGGATGGTAACAGGTATGGGCCAACTAAGCAGTCACCGACCACACCTACCCACACATTTATTGCGAAGCAATGTTGTGCCGCTTGGGGTCGTACACCGTGTGGGTTGTCGTGAGTCCACACATGAGCATTTTACTGATTGAATAAGCCTTCCCGAGTGAAATAAGCCTCATCTGTGACCAAACCATATGCTGGAAAATTCAAGTCTTGAACACTATCTTGGAGAAACCACTGTGCAAAAGCCACATGTGCAGGATGATCTTGGGGGAGCAGTAACTGAACCCTTTGGAGATGAAAGGGGTGTGAGGAATCGTAGTGCCAGACACACTGTATACTGCAACGAGACACTCCTAAGGCAGAGGCAACAGCACGTGTGCTGGTGGTAGGATTATTCTGGATGGCATTCAACACACTTTCTTCCGTGGCGGGAGTTCGCGTCGAACATGGTCTGCCCGCACTACTCCTGTTACCTATAATTGTATAAATTTTGATGCACACGTGCAAACAAACGGTGCTCTGGTACATGTCTGTCTGGGAAGCGTTCTCCATAAATTTGTTGAGCGGCTCGTCCATTGCCCTCTGCTAATCCATACACTAGGTGCATGTCTGCCAGCTCACAGTTCGTATATCGATGCATGCTCTTTATGTGGCAGCTACTGCTTGAATGAGTAAACCAGAAATTTTCTCTCGCGCGAACTGATGAACAGTGCCATGTACCGACTTACAGTGACGTTTCCGGTTATGGGTTCCTATGCAATTCACATTCCTTTAGATGTTACCTACCTCCCCTAAACGTTTGTACCAATATTTTTGAGACACCCTGTATATATATATATATATATATATATATTTTTTTTTTTTTTTTTTTTTTTTTCAGTATATTTGCACAAGTAATTTTTATAACTTCAGTTAATGAATCTATTCATAAGGTGACACTGATTTCATATGTTTTTAAATTTTTTTTTTTTTTTTTTTTTTTTTTTTATGAGAACCCCAAACACGAGAGGTATTAGAACCTATAGTACTTAGTACTGTGCTTGGGTTGGAGGTTGAGAAGACGAAAGAAGATATTTGTTGACATTGGACTTGAACTTCTGTAGATTGTAATTTTCAGGAAATACGTATGAAGGAAGGTTGTTCCAGAAAACGGCAGTTGAATGAATAAATGAGGAAGACGAAAAGTTGGTTCTGTGGGTTTGAAGTTGGACAGTAAATGGATGTTGGCTGGTGGCGGCACGTGTTCGGACTGTTTTGAAAGAGAGAGCGGGAATTATAGAAGCCAATTCAGAAGAACAGTGCCCATGAAAGTATCTGTAGAAGAGGCATGCAGCAGAAACAGTACGTCTATGTGAAAGCGAGTGGAGAGACTCTGTTAGAGATGAATCATTAATTAACCTAACTGCCCTCTTCTGAATGGAATCAAGAAGCCTGAGAGAGGTTTTGGGGGCACCATCCCAGATGTGGGAACAATATTCCATGGCAGGACGGATTTGCGATTTATACAGAGTGAGCAGCTGTTTGGAAGAAAAGTAACGCCGAGAGCGAAAGAGAAAACCAAGTTTTTTAGATGCAGAGGAAGCAATATTTGTAATGTGCTTGTGCCAAGAGAGATTAGAAGTCAGGGTAATCCCCAAAAGAGATATATCATTTTGCCTAGAAATCGGAGTGTCACTAAAGATAAGCATAGGAGCAGAAGAATCCTTTTTGCGAGATATAAGACAAGACTGAGTTTTAGAAGGGTTGAAATCAACTAAGTTGTCTTTGCCCCACTGGAGAATTACCTGAAGATCGGCATTTAAGGAATTGGTAGCAGATTTTCGAGAACTTGAAGCTGATTGAGCAGGACAAGGTTTCTCAAAATGGAAAGTTGAATGCAATGTGCTATCATCAGCAAAACTATGGATAGGATTTCCGGTCAATGGAAGAAGGTCATTGATATACAAGAGGAAAAGAGTGGGGGAAAGAACTGAACCTTGGGGGACACCGGCATTAGTGGAGAAGTTAGAAGACAGAGAGCCATCTACCATCACCCTCAGTGAGCGATCAGAGAGAAAACTGGATAACCAATTACTAAAAACAGTTGGCAAACCATAAGATGGAAGCTTGTTTAGAAGACCTTTATGCCAAACACGATCAAAAGCCTTTGAGATGTCAAGAGCAACTACTTGTGTTTCACCGAACCTTTCCATTGATTTAGTCCATAAATGGGTAACATAAGCCAGAATATCACCAGTGGATCGACACTGACGGAATCCATACTGGCGATCGTTGATCAGACGGAAGGTTTCTAGGTAGTTTAAGAGTTGGCGGTTAATTGATTTCTCCATTACTTTAGAAAGAGTAGAAGTAATTGCAATGGGACGATAATTGGATGGGAGGGATTTGTCACCCTTTTTAGGAACTGGCTGGATATGAGCAAATTTCCAAGCAGAAGGAAAAACACCTTTGGAATAAGAAAGTGAAAAAAGGCGGCAAAGAATAGGAGTAAGTTCAGGAGCACAAGTTTTGAGAACAAGTGGAGAAATACCATCAGGACCTGGAGCTTTCTTAGCATGAAGATTCATCAAAATCCTTCTGATATCCTTTTGACGGAAGACCACAGGAGGCATTGAATGGAGCGTGTTAGGAATGGTGGGAGGTGTTTTACCAAGATCATTAATACATGAGCTGGAAGAAAAATGGGATGCTAGCAGGTCAGCTTTATCCTTGGCTGAAGTGACAACAGAACCATCTGGTTTGGACAGAGGTGGGAGCAGAGATGGGCAAAAGTTGCGGCCAATAGCTTTGGCAAGAGACCAGAATGCTCGGCTACCATTAGGGCAAGAAGCAAGTTTTCTACTCTTAGCCTGTTCAAACTCTAGTTTGGACTGATTAATAACTGCTTTACAATTGTTGCGAGCTTTGGTGTAGGCAGAAAATGAAACCGAAGAATTAGAAACAAGCCAATTACGATATGCAACATTCTTCTCTTGGACAGCCTTAGCACATTTATTGGAAAACCAAGGTTTAGATAAAGGACGAGATTTTAAAGTGGAGTGTGGGATAAAGGATTCCATTCCTGCAAGAATAATTTCACTGACACGATCTGAGCAAACGTTGACATCAGAAGTTTTGAAACAGTAATCAGACCCAGGAAAAGAAGAAAAGAAGTCTCGCAGGTCATCACATTTTGCATTCTTGTAATTCCAAACAATACGAGGTTGGGAATAGCCATGAGATAAAGGTTCCATTGGAGAAGAGACAATCACCAAGTTGTGATCTGAAGTGCCTAAAGGACCTCTCACTTCGACCTTGTACTTAGAAGGGTTGTTCGTGAGAAAAAGATCAAGCGTATTGGCTGTATGATTAGGATTGTCCAGTATTCTTGTAGGTAAATGAACAATCTGTGCTAGGTCATTAGTAATTGCAAAAGCCTCAGCATCTCGACCTGCTGGGTCGGTGTGACTAGAAAATGGAAGCCAGCTGGAGTTGTGAACGTTAAAATCACCAAGGAAAATTACCTCACTGTTAGGAAAGTTAGACCGGAGAAAGTCAAGTTGCAAAGAGAGGAAGTCAAAGAGCTCCAAGTGATTAGTGGAGTTGGGAGAACGGTAGAGACAACAGATGAATTTGACACAATGAGGTAGAGAGATTTTAAGCCAGAGAAGATCAAAGAGAGGAGATTCCAAATTGCCAAGTCTCTGACAGGGAATATCAGAACGGACATATGCACAAGTACCACCTTTGAGGCGAAAGGAATCATACAGCAAATAATTTGGACATCTGAGATGAGAAGTAGTTGAATCAACTGATAACTGAGATTCAGTCAGAAAAAGTACATGGGGTTTGGAAGACTGCAAGTGGAAATGGACATCGTTGAGATTGGAATTAAGACCACGTATATTTGTGAAATGAATTAGGAAGTCCTTGGGAGGTTTAGATCTTTTCGCAGATAAGCTTGCTCTATTATTTTGACAATTCATGGTGTATTCAATAGTAAGAAAAAGTGGGTGGGACATGCTGTATGAAGTAATGAAATTTTTGGATATGGCGTACATGTGGTAAGAATATACCCAGATCCTTGACATAACGTGGCCTCGACAATGCTCCCCGCATACACACTACTCGGACTCCCTCCAGTCCCTATCTGGCAGAGTAGAGGTAGCAAGATTATACACTAGCTGATCCGGAAGCCTCCTAGAGAGTTACCAATAGGTCCGGTCCGGTGTACTAACTAGCGGCCGGCCTGCGAAAACCGTTTTAGAGCTGTACCCTCGAAATGTAAGAAATATTGGATCTCGCCACGACGTTCATCATAACCTCAAAAGTCATCAATCATACTGCATGATGGAAGAGATAGGGAAGGGTTGGCCGGAACTTAGCTCTAGAGACTAAACATGGGTTCCACCACTTCAAGCCTCCAATAAGCAAAGTGGTGGTATTTCAACGGTTGATGAGAGTCATCTACCACCTAGTACTGCCTGGTAACATAGAGGGGCGGCATTCCTCCATGTGGTGTGGGCGCCACACCTCGACCCCTGCTTACGTTGGTTCACACCTGGGTGGTCACCCACCATGTACTTGTGCATGGAGGTTAGACCCAGGATTACTAACAGTCCCACCATTGTGAAGGTGCAAGCAGAGGATTTGGCTGTCATAGACCGTCCGGACTTCACCGAAATTGGGTCCCCTTGACTTAAGTGTCACCCGAATATCAGTTCCATCAGCGTTTTAGACTCCCAGGTAGCAAGAACAGCTTGTCTGGCATATCTGAGAGAATGTCGATGACAACCTCAAGGACCATATCACTCCTATATAGGAGTCAAATATCACTCCTATATAGGAGTCAAATATCACTCCTATATTTCAAAATTTAAATTCCTTTATTTCTTTCATAATTTTGGTAGAATTTTTAAACTATTTCACAAAAATATTTTCAACAGAAAAAAACAAAAACAAAAAAAAAGGACTTATAGATTGTAATACACACTGACTTCAAGTTCTTCCACCTTTTTGCCCTCCGCAAAGAAAAAAATTGTGCTTTTCATCTAGCAAAACATGATAAACCAATCAGAGAATATATACAATTTTACAGACAGTTCACTGATTCCTTGTAGTCTTCACAAAACCAAATAACAAAACAGCAAACAATTTAGCTACTTAACCAAAGTGAATTCAGTGTTTCACGTGCTTGTTTATTCATCTTTAACTCTGATTGAATAAGTAGTTTTTCATTCCTCGAGTGTCCATGTTACCCTCTATTGAAAATATGTTATAGTTCATCACATATCATTATAAAATTATAGTATAAGCTTTTTAATATTATTTCAAATAAATTTAATTTAAATTTAACTTAAGATCTTGAATATCATTTTCTCTGATAGTACACTCCTTTAAAAAATGAATGGAATGTCAGAAACAGAAATTCAAGATTAAAACAAAAAGAAACATAAAATACCTGATTAGAATAACTGATGAATATACTATAAACAGAACATCAGTAATGGTAGTATTAAGTTTTTTTTATATCAAGAAAAGCATATTTTTCAAAGCTATAAATAAGAAAATAGGTGTGTGTGTGTGTGTGTGTGTGTGTGTGTGTGTGTGTGTGTGTGTGTGTGTGTGTGTGTGTGTGTGTGTGTGTGTGTGTGTGTGTGTGTGTGTGCCTGCACATGCGCACACACACACAGGGTGTTTCAAAAGTGATGGTCAATAATTTAAAGGTGAACTGTATAGACTCTCCCTTTTTCAGGATTCTTGAGTAGAATCTTTACATATGATTCTTTCCAAAAACTTGGAAATACTTTATCCTTCAAACATTTATTATACAGGGTGTTTCAAAAGTGATCGTCAATAATTTAAATGTGAACTGTACAGACTTACAATATGCAAAAAAAGCCTAGTAAAAATGGGTCCTTAAGTGAATTGTTTTCGAGATATTGCATATTTCTAGTTGAGATCCACCACTGATTTGTTTGCTTAGGTTATTCTCATTCTCTGTTTCCCCCTCTCTCAATGCTCTGAGACGGAGCAGGCATACTAGTACTTGTCAAAGGATAGTCAACATGGAAAGAGGTTACAGCAATGAAGAGTATGCAGACATGCACTTCATGTATGGTAAAGCCAATGGCAAGGCACTTGAGGCTTCACATTTGTACCAAGAAGCATTTCCCTGCTGATGGCAGCTCAACAGGGCTCACATCTGGTGAGTATGGACTTGGCACACCTAGGATCCTGAGCTGGATATCATCATTCTTCTATTCTTGGTGATTTCCTTGTACTTCTGACTCTTGTTTTCTCTCTCTCTCAGGATAATTCAGAATTTTTTTTTTTTTTTTTTTTTTTTTTTGGCTGATGCAGCATATGCTTCAGGCTTCCTTGCACCATATGGCTAATAATAATAATAGATGTACATTCATCAGGGTACATCAGCACCTTAGAGAACATGGATGTTTCATTCATGGAGTACGAACAGCTAGGCCCAGAAGCATAACACCTGATGTTGAGGAAAGGGTATTACAAAGAATAGAACAAAATCCAGGAATTTCAACAATAAGGGTTGCTCTGCAAGAGCATGTACTAAGTCATAGCAGTGTGTGGCAAATTTTACATCAGCAATTACTATGCTGACCGGGTTAGCCAGGTGGGTAAAGTGCCTGCTTGGCAACCCAAAGGTCACGAGTTCAAATCCCACCTCGGGCTTAGATCACAGTAAAATGCAAAAACCTTGGGAGGTGCATTATGGCCACAGAAGCTGATGCGCCAACAACTAACAAAAAAAAAAAAAAAAAAAAAGCAATTACTGTACCTCTACCATATCTAGCATGTACAAGGTCTCAGGGTGCCTCCGTAACCAAGTGGGGAGGAGCAGCAGTGCGTAGCACACGCTTCTTGATTAGACCGGGGTTCGAGCCTGTGACCACCAAATACAGAGGATGCAGAAAGGTCAGGGAATGACCACCGTATATCCCCGGAGCAATATGGCCTTAGTTGCTAATGCTCCTAAAAACCAAAACAACAACAAGGTCTCAACAATACAGACTGCCCTCCCAGATTGCTCCCATAGTCAGTGGTGGATCTTAACAGAAAATGTGCATTATCTCGAAAGCAGTTCATTTGCCACCCAATGTTCACTGGGACTTTTGCTTATTTTAGTTTGTACTTTTCACCTTTATATTATTGGCCATCATTTTTGAAGCATCCTGTATATATATATATATATATATATATATATATATATATGTGCATACGTAGGAATATCAAATTAAGAGTAGAGTATCAATTAATTGTTACTTGACATGACTCACAAAGTCAGATGCAAAGTTTATTTTCAGATTATTTTAATGAGCTTTTGAGCTAGTTAAAATTGTAAAAATTCAAGTAGTTTTTTTCAATGAAAATTATGAATATTTTCTGTCAGATACTCCTGGTTTTCCTCATAAATAGTCATAATTAATTTGTATTGACATACCATATTTGTCCAGATATAAGCCATGCTTTTCAAAAATTGATGCTAAGATCCACTTATAAGCCAGGGTTTCAAAAAAAAAAATGTATTAAAAAATCGGCTCTGGATTGTCTCAGTCTGGCATAGGTACATAATTTATTGTTATGACCAATAGATGACATTTTTGCTTCAAGTAAATGATATTTCAATGTGAATCGAATTCACATCACTGTTATATACATTGGAATCTTAATGAAAATGCATTATTCCTAAATTTTTAAGATTACATACCCCCAAAATTTTAAATTAATATATTTTAAGTAACATATGTTAATATAGCATAGAGCAATGTGAAATTTGTTTACTCTGACATGTTCTAATCATTTTTGTGTAGAATTTCAAATATTAGTGTTGTGCTTTAATGCAACAATATTGGTGTACAGTGTTGCAAGAGATTCATATCTTAGCATTCCTAGTCAGTGCATTGTTAACGCATGGCATTCTTAGTTCCTCACTTCCAAAGAAGTTTATCCTTAAAGTTATTCTATGTATGAGTGTTCTTCATTTATAGGTTTCATAATTAGCTATATTGTAGTGAAAGTGGAATTAGTGTTATGTGTGCATATTTTTTTCCAAAAATGGAAGTGCATAAAATATATTTTTTTTTGTTTCAAGGTTATATAATTTTGGGGATGTGAATTATTTTGAGGGCATCTTATATTTGGTCAACTATGGTATACACTTTATTGTCACTTACAATTGTAAGTTGAAGCATGTATGCTATGAAGAGTTGAACAGTAGTATTTTGCTTAGTTAATCTACAAAAAGCTTTATGCACCTGTGACTAGCACAGTGCTATAACCAATGTTTTGCTGCACCATATGCACAAGGCTAGGTTTGAATCTCATTAATGGGACAAATTTTATGAGCTATTTTCACACACCATGGCTGAGTTAATCTCAAGGATGGGTTTGGTTTTCTTGTCTCTCAAGACAGACAAACCAAACAGTGAATATGAACAGTTTATAAACAGGATTAGCTGAAGCTTCATGGTCTGAGTTGATTCTATGAAAATTCAGAACAACCAAAAAAATTTGACTGACCTTTGTAGGAAGCTAATACGTATTATTTATTATTAGGAGTAGGTATTATAAAATATATGGAAGTTTGCCTCAGGAGCTTAGCTTGTTAATGTTGCCTTGAAATAAATTTCGCTATTGTTTTTGGAATTATAATCCCATGACACAATAAATCAAGCAAAAAAGAATGAAGCAATTCAGATATTTAGAGAAATTAATATTATTTTTAGAGCAGTGTGGCCATGATCAAATATGTTAAATAGGAGATGAGGAGCTTTCTAAAGCAGTAATTTAGAATTTGCATGTGTGTTTGTCTGTGTATGTTTTGGAAAATTTCAGTAGAAGTACAAGGTTTACTTCCATTCTCAAAGAAACTCAGATATCATCTAGTGCCAACCAGGCTAACAGGGTAGGTAAAGTACCTGCCTGGCAACCCAAAGGTTGTGGGTTCAAATTCTACCTCGGGCTTGGATCAGAGTAGTGCAAAAACTTTTGGAAGTGCATTATAGTCACAGAAGCCGATTCGCCAACAACTAAAAAAAAAAAAAAAAAAAAAAAAAGTAAAGTAAAGAAGTAGTGTTTTTGGCAAAAAACACTTTACTTCTTTTAAGCACAGAATGTATCCGAATAAGTTTGGTCCCTTATAAGAAGTTTAGACAATTTTATGATTTTAGATATTTTAACCTATGTTTTTTAAGGATAAATCTGACAGTTGTTTTCAGTTCTCATGTTATCATGCAGTATTGTTTTTGGGGGTGTTGATGGTTGTCGACTTCTGACTTTTCCTAATGTGTTATGTTGGGGATGAGAAGTGAATGCATGACAATCTTTTAATAAGTATTTATTTATATAATTTTAATGTAGTTTTCGTAATTGATTTTATTTAATATTAAATATGGGACATTTATCGTATAATTATATAATCACATAATCCTTCCAACGTGAGTGTTGAGAGAATTCTGTTCCTACATAAAGGTAATGAGGTTTCCTTTTTTAGTTTATAATAATAACATTTTGAAATAACATTTTGAATTAAGTTAAATTTACTTCAAAGGAATTTGAATTGTATTTAATTTATTAAGAGATAAAAGATAAGCGACCAATCAGGGCACTAGTATAGATTCCTGAATGTGATGCTGTTTAAAGGTAATTTATAAAAGTAATTATCATGTTGTTACAGTGGTTTAAATTGTAACTATCTCTTAATGGAACTAACCCACAAGGTGGTGATGTTTAGAGTCATGATTAGGGACATTTAATTTGATTCAGTCTACTACGGATATGAGCACGGATTTTATAATACAGAATATTTCAAAAGTAAGTGCAAAAAATTCTGGGACATGTCCAAAACACAAAATAAAAGGGGGGAAAAATCATAAACATTTGTTTAATTCTGAATGGTTACAGATCTACTGCCTGTTTCAATTTTAAAAATTAAAACAGGCATAATTAGCTCAGAAGACTAGTTTGGAGTTTTGGTTGCAAGTAATGATAAAAATAATAAAATTATGACAATAAATAGGAATAAGCAGACATATCTAATAGGAATAAAGATTTTATTAGGTAGATGTTTGCTTATTTTTATTTATTACCATTCAAAACTCCATAGACAGTTTTTAAAATTCAAACAGCCATATTTCCATAACCATTTAAAATTGGTTTTTTTTTTTTTTTTTTTTCTTATTTTGAACCCTAGAATGCATACCAGAATTTTTAATGCAACCTTTTGAAACCTCCTTTATGAAAAATTTTGGATTCATCAAGCATTTTAAATATACAAAAATATATATATTTAAAATAATGTAAAATAAAATATGGTACACTGATGATAGAATGATAAATTTATAAAATTATGAAGTGAAAGCAATAGCTAACACACACCAAAGAATTCAAAGGCAACCACCTTCTTTGTCAGCAGGAAAATTGCTTAAATGCACATACTTAAATAACACAACAGTGAAGTATAATGGGAGTTATTCTCCATGATCTCTCTGACAAAAAAGGTGATTTACCTGTGAAAGATTGTTTTAGAATTTTATTTTATCATTTTTAATTCTGTAATTTATGACTTTATCATTTTATATACATTGTATTTTATTTTATATTATTTTAAATATATATTTCTGTATAAGTTTTGTCATGTATTTATTATTTATGTTGTATTAAATTATTCTGTCATTTATCAGGTTTGTGTATATTACTGCAGTTATTACAAGTGATTATTTTCCAAATTCCCAAGGCCTAGTTGAAGAATTAGTCAAACTCTTCTGTTGGTTTTTATTGTTCTATATAAATTCATATCTTATTTTCTTGGCTCATCTTACTTTGTATTTTTGAAAGTACAATATAAATCAGAATAAATGATACAAAAATAATCACAAAGTATTATATGATGAATTTTAGAGTATTTTCAACTAAACCCTTTTTTAAAATAAATAATGTTTACATTTTTTGTTGTTTTTAAATTCTTTGTTCATCACTATGTTTAATTTTTTCATGATTTACAGAGGAGTTCATCATATTATTCCACTGCATTCTCTTCTATTCTCTTCATGTACCAATTCAACTTCACCTTCATTTACTCGCTGTTTTTTTTTTTTTTTTTTTTTTTTTTTGTGTTCATTTTTGCTTCTTCCTTTGTATAGTTTAGTGTGCTTTTTTTTTTAGATTAAATTTTCAGCTTATAATGCATATAACTTTTCTTTAAACAAAAACTGTTTAGAATTTTAGTAGCAAATGTTATTTCTCGATTGGTTCTTATGTTTTATAAAGTAGACATTTCTACATTACAGTTATGAATATATTGTGTATTGTATTTGGATAAATAAAGATTTTTTTTAATATGTTTATGTTTAAAAATTTTGATATAGCTAAAAATTTCTTTTACTTGCTTTTAAGCATCCATCTTGGGTGGATATGGAATGAAATGGCCCAGTTTTATTATTGAATTATAGTCATTTTTAGAAGTCTTCTTGATTGTTGTTAATTAGTTTAATAATGTTAGCATAACGTTTTCCTCCATATATTTATTTTCTTGAATGCAGAAAATAAACAGCTTTTGCGTATTTAATTACTTTTCATAACATATCTCATATATTATCTTATTTATGTGAAATTGTGAAGAGTAGTTTTTTTAGAGCTGCTTCATATTTAAATAAATAGGTAGTAATCAGATATTTTGTTGAATACAGTAATTACTTCTTTAACTCACTTTTTATGCTTTTTGTTATTATGGGACTTTCTATGAGGAGGTTTTTAACATAATGCAGACTATACCCAATACTTGCACATTTTTTTGCACAGTTGATGAGCAAATCTCTTGGGAGGAGTTGTACTGTGATGCATAAACACTGGATATGTGTATGCAGAGTGAAACAGCAGTTCCGCATCACAATTCTTTCCCTGAAGATATGTGTGGGTGTGGGTGTCTCTATGAATCATGGTGATAAAAAATAAAAAAAAAATTGTGATTTATCTGTGCTATCCATTGAATTATAAGTGGCATATGTGGGGATAGCCCTAAACTGTGGCTGCAGAGGATTCCCAGTGAAGTAAGATGCTGCCATCTGAAGTAAGCTCATGAAACCGTTATGTATTACATACTTTGCTAATCATTTTAGTTATTAAGACTTCATTATGTAACTAATTTTGTGTATTTTGACAAAGCCATATTTGATTCTTGTGGTTGTCCACTTCTTTCAGAAAGGGTCGGCCCTTACTTTGATTCCAAAAATTATCCTACAACTGTTCAGGACAGCTTGGCAACTGCACATAAACAAAATATAAGTACAATTGTCAGAGATATTTCTACATACTCTAATTGTGTGTATCTTGCAAATAAATGGCCTACAATGGATGATAATTTGGTGAAAAAGGATGGGAGAATATATCCACATTTTTCATTAAGCAATAGAACAAAGGCCCTCAAAATTGTTTCTCATAGAACTACATTAGCCCGGAATCCTCACTGTAGCTGTAGATAGATCTTTTCTAGTTTGTGGCTAAGGGCATCATTATCTTGTTTGCAATCCAAAAAACAAAGTGGGATTTCCTCACCAAAAATAGTTGGCCAGTCTTGAAATGTTGTATTTTATACATATGTACACAAGTTGATAAACTGTATGAACTTTATACACTCACAGTCAGATCTTATCTGTCAATAACACTATGTCAGCTGTTTTTAAATTCTTACAGTTTATCAACTTGTGTACATATGTATAAAATACAACATTTATTTTTAATTCATGTTCTGCCTTTTTAGACAACTGTTGACAAGGTGACCTGTTTCAAAAGTTAGGGTACCAATAATAATTTGTAACATTTCATAACCTTATCTTGGCAAACTGTTGCTGATGTGTCAATAAAACCATAAACTGTATCTCTCTCTCTCTCTCTCTCTCTCTCTCTCTCTCTCTCTCTCTCTCTCTCTCTCTCTCACATACATAACATATTTTTAAAAAATATTCTGGTCTATAATGTATAAAATATAATATGAAATTCTAGCATGGGATTCAGTTTTCCCCATTGAGTGCAGAATTCATGTATAGAGAATTCATTTTGTGAAAAATAAAGATAAAATTACTCTTTTTTTTTTTTTTATTTGTCAAAGCTAAAGTTATATATTCATTAGTACAAATGCTGTAAACACCTTTTGTTATATAAAACTATATTGATTTTTTCCTAAAAGATTTGTCACAATCATAATCAATATGATCTCCATATAAATTTGAGTTTTGTTTTAGTATTTATTTTGGTCAGATGATACAATGTTGACTATTTAATCATTTTGTTCTTATATAATACATAACACTGGGTTTACCCCTAAAAAATAAATCAATTTCATTAAAAAATTATCTAGAGTTCATTTTTTGTGGCTCAGATTCATCTATGGCAAGACTTGAAACTGCAAACTTTTGTTGATGGATTGATACTGTTGGCTATTGGTTATAATGACATTAGGGCACAAAATCAATGTACTTTTTTCCCATAATATGATGTTCATAATTCTTACTCAAACATAAACAAAAACACAATTTGCATTTTAAGTTGCTCATTATTTTTAATCAGAACTGCTGCCCATTGATTTCATGCACTCTATTCTGTTGTTTGCATAACAGACTACATCTGTCAGAATCCTGACTTGTGCTGCATCCTTTCATTTCTAAGGATCTTGAACTTTCAAAATCATGATTAATTGAGCATAGCAACTTCAGTTATCATTTCAAAGTACACAAGGGGAATTTTAATAACCGATCTTTAATTCTGCCTTTTTTAACGAAGTGGGTATTGGAGAAAACATCAGAATTTTATCATTAATCTCTATAGAGATTAATGGTAATTATTGATTGAAATGAATTTCAGTTAGTTTATCTTCTTAAGCACAGGTATGCATATTAAATTCCAAAGATAAACAGACTTTGTAAAGGAGTAAAATTTCCTTGTTATAGCCATGGCCGGTTACTGTGTTACAAATTTGAGTGATGGTCATGTAGTACTGAAAACGACTGACAGTACTTTCAAAATAAAAAAAACTCCTCAAATATGGCTTTTTAAATTTGCTTATATTTCCTTTATAATTTTAATTCAAAATTCTTTTACCAGTTTATTCACCTTTTCATAACAGGCAAAAACTAGAGCTTGAAAAGTTTAATAACTAATGTATTTGGTAAACTGAAAACACGACTAAGTTTTAGTTTTACTAAATGTTATCCTTAGAAAATATCTGCCTTCTCACTTTGCAGGCAAGTCTAAGCCTACCTGGCTCGCCTTTTAATCTTCGAAGGGCTAGCCGGAGCAGCCAGTACAGTGTCAGTTGGCGAAATGGACGTCGCTATGGTGGTGATAGGAAACCACTGGTGCTCCAGACCTATATGGATGCACAGGAACATCTACCATATGCAGATGATAGTAAAGCAGTCACCCCTATGTCTGAAGAGGATGGAGCTATTGTGATTCCTGTGTACTATACAAACCTTAACTCTAGGCATTCAAGTTATACATCACATTTATCCAGAATATCATATACCTCACATGGTGATGTGTTTGGGAGAGGGCTAACAAAAGAAGACCAGCTACGATCACGTTCAAGAAACCTACAGGGCCTTTATAGTGAGGTTAATACTTCTTTTGCATTTTGTCACAGACTGTCTTGTTTTTCGTCATCTCTTATAAAACATAATTTAAAAATTAAAGAGCTAATGAGGGTAGAGGTAATTTATTTCTGTTATAAATAGTAATAGTGATGGTAATAGTTAGTATTATTATTCCTTTTTAGGTATTATGTTAAATTTCCAAAAACTTTTTTGAACTTGTTCATTGAAATGATGTATTTGAAATGTTAAGGTTTATAAAAAAAAATGTTTTGTTTAGAGTGAACCATTCCAGTTAATATTAATTATTTGTTCTGCTTTTTTGTTGTATTGCCCATCAAATGCATTGTAATTATTGCAGAAAAATTCTTGGATGTTGGGCCATTCATTCATATCCCCTGCTATTTTCTGCCTGATTAATAGATGTAGCATGCCATTTCCTGCTTGATGTTTCCTTTTTCTTATAATGTTACTCTATATTTAGTCTGTATTGTTTAATGTTATCTTTATAATTATTCATGTATGGTATTTGAATCATTTTAATAGATTTTAGCTAACAAATAAAGTTTATATATGTATAATTATTTTCTTTTTTTTTTTGCATACATAGCTGATACAGGCAAATTGCCATTGGTTCAACTTATAAATATATTTTTCATTTTAATCATTATTTCTGCTTCTCTTAGACTTACATACTAATAGATTGTGCCAAAAAAAAAAAAAGGGGGCCTTTTTTTTAAAGTCGATTCATGGTTCCGCTTGCCATCTCCTTTAATTTCCTAATTTATTCTTAGTACTTTTATTTTCTGCTCAAAATTTTAATAAGGATTAAAGTGATACATAAAAATTATATTATGACATTCATATTCATCACTAAATCATGTTCTTCTTTATTCACTTTTACTACTCTTTCATTCAACAGCTTAAGATAATATTTATCTGTTAAGAAGCATAGACTTTCACATTCTATACTTCATTCATTTTCACATTCTGTAGTTTACTGCTAAATATTGGAATTTTGTAATAATTTAGAATCTAAAGCCAACCATTGTTTCAAGTCTCTCATTCTTTTCAATTCTGAATTTTTTTTAATGAATTATATTATTCCCGGCGATAATGCATAATTTTTTAAAGTGGTTCTGATTATTATGCTTTTTTTTTGTCATTTAATAATGTGTCATGAAGCATTCATGACACATTATTAAATGACACCCTCACCTTCTTGCGCCAGAGAACATTTTGATCTTCTGCTTCTTTCAATTCATATGTATCATATCAACGTAGCTAATATACACAGTGCTTTACATTTCAGGTGCATTTGATTTTTTATTAAATCAACTGAATTTTTTTTATTTTTCTGTGATTAATAGAAATGAAAAGTAAATATAGTTATCTTCTTATCAGTTAATTACTAAGATTACAACTTTATAGAACACTTAGTAAAACTATAGTTTTACATTCTGCAAACTAAACATTCAATTTAATTACAACCATATAATATTTATTACTCTTCTCCCACCTATTTTTTCCTCTTCTTCTCTTTCTCTAAATCTCCTCAAAGTGACACTACATTCATGAGTCTTACCTAGTGATACATGTGAAGCATATACGAACTGTCTAAAGTTAACAATACTGCATTAAAGTTGCATTTAATCTATGAATTTTTTTTTACATGCTAATTATATGGGAAGAAAAATAAATAATAATTGCTGGATTTCTATTCATCCAATTACACTGAAGTTTCGAATGGTGTGACAAATATTTTTAAAAAGACAAAATATAAAATTTCATGGATATTTGCCCACTGTGATCTGATATGGACATGGTGAAAACTGGGTGCATATGCATATATACAGTGGTGTTCAAAGAAAGTGCATCACCCCTTAAAATTTTAATTGTCGTCTGAATAATGTAAGTACAGGGTTTTTAAAATTAAAGTATCCCTGTGTAGAGGGCTCTGGAGTGAGTTCTAAGGCTCGTACTGAAGAGAAATTTGGACAACAGGTACAATAAAGAATACGCTCGCCATTTATTGGAAAAAAAATTTAGTTACAAAATTTGTCACTATATGGCGCTGTGGCAATAGAAATCACTTGAACAGCACTACAATTGTTCAATGTGTTCTCCATTTTGGTCAACAACAGTTTCCATTTGAAGAACAGCATTTTCTACAGCAGAACATAACATGTCAACTGGAATAGCCAGTTGACAGAATAGCCGTCTAATGCTATCCATCAGATCTGCCAGAGTTTGACATCCTTCCTGATACACCTGGTTCTTCAAAAAACCCCACAACCAGAAGTCGCATGGGGTTGAGGTCTGGTGATCGGGGTGGCCAAGATGTCTGGAAACAATGACTGATGACCCCTTCATCTGTAAAGTGTTGCCTTAGCAATCTTTGGACACAACGGTGGATGTGGGATCATCTTGCATGAATATGGTATCCTGAAGGCACCCATGTTGTTGCAGCTCTGGTATTGCGAAATTTGCCAACATTTCATAATATTGCTGTCCAGTGATGGAACAGGTGCGGGGTCCAGTCGGTGTTACCTGTTCAAAAAAATATGGCCCAATCATGAATGTGGCCATAAATTCACACCACACTGTCACTTTTGGAGAATGCAGCGGGACCTCTTGGATAACTCGAGGGTTTTCTGTTGCCCAAATGCAACAGTTGTGTGTATTCACTTGTCTGTTTAAGCAGAAGTGGGCTTCATTACTCCAAAGGATGTTCCATGGCCAAGTGATATCCATTGTCACTCACGCCAGAAACTGAAATGTGTATGTGAAACGAATATCTGCATCACCATGCTTTAGCTTCTGTAGCCTGTGCATCTTGTAAGGATAGTACCGCAACACCTGATGCATTACTAGCCTTACAGCGGAATACAGCCTGTCCACTTCACGAGAAACAGCTGGCACACTTGCCCTACCAAATGGAGATTGACTTGATAAATCCACAACAGCCATAGCCACATCTTCAACATGAGAGGAGGCCATTCGTTTTCGACCTCTACCTAGTTTAACACCAAGATGTCCTGTCGCTTCAAATTTTGCAGTCATTTTGCAGACAGCACAAACAGTCATAGGTCCACGCCTTCTGATGCCATAATTCTCTGATAGCCACAGCTGCATTGTAGCTGTTCTGATAGTACAGCTTCACTAATAGAGCCTTTTCCTGCAATGTTGTTGGCATTGCTGCTGTACTGCAGACAAATATCTACTGTATGATTTGGAAGAGACTGCTTTGCTTTTGTACAGTACAGTACAGTAGAGTTGAGTAGTGGTGCTATGGCAATAACTTACGATTATGCAAATAACATAAGTTATTTTCATAATCGTAACTAAGATAGTTATGCAGCATACAGTGACATGGTGCCATACAGTGACAGATTTTGTAACTACTTTTTTTTTTTTTTTCCAATAAATGGCAAGTGCATTCTTTATTGTACCTGTTGTCCATATTTCTCTTCAGTACTAGCCTTAGAACTTGCTCCAGAGCCCTCTACATTGGGATACTTTAATTTTAACAACCCTGTAAATGGCAACATTTCTTATAGATTGCATCAGATAAGTTTTACATGCAGGTGATGACATAATATTTCATCAGCTGTTACTTTCAGCTATATAAGCATGCTCTGCAAGAGTTGCAGTCATTCCTTCTTGTGTCAGGATGGCGACTTACATGCAGTTGACACCATGAAGAAAGAGTGCTATTGTTGCTTTACGTGAGGAAGGATGTTCTTCCTGTCATATTGGTTATAGAGTGTCTTGTAATCAGTCGACAGTGAGTAGATTTCTTTCCAAACTCAAGAATACTGGTTCTGCTGATAGGAAAAAAGGAATTGGACACAAATGAGTCTCTGTATGCCAAAACAGGACTGCATTTTGAAGCGCTTATGCCTTAAAAACTGTAAAGCTTCTTCATCTGAGCTGTAAAGAGAATGAGAAGAATGTACAGGAGTGGTACCAAGTGCAGTAACAGTCAGAAGATGCCTCTTCAAAAATGGACTTGTAGCCCATCGTCCTAAGAAGAAGAGGTGCCCCCATAGCCAGGTGGGAAGGAGCAGCAGTGCATAGCACGCACACACTTCTTGATTAGACCGGGGCTCGAGCCCATTACCACCAAATACAGAGGATGCGGAAAGGTCAGGGAATGACCACCACATATTCCCAGAGCAATATGGCCTTAGTTGCTAATGCTCCTAAAAACCAAATAACAAACAATAACAATCCTAAGAAGAAGCCTCTCCTCTCACAAAAAATGAAAAAGGCCCGATTAATTTGGTGTAAAGAGCATGTCAAATAGACCCCTGAGCAGTGGAAGTCAGTTATTTTCTCGAATGAGAAGAAATTCAACCTGCATGGCTCTGATGGGAAACAAACAATTCACTGTAGACGTGATGAAAAATACCATCCAGACTGTATGGTGTCTACAGTGAAATTCCCTACCAGCCAAATGATATGGGGGTGCATTTTGTATCGTGGAGTGGACCACCTGCAGTTTATAAAAGTTTCCATAAATGCGAATGGATACCTGGCTATATTGGAAAGCAAATTGCTGCCAACCATTAGAGACCATTTTAACCTGCCAAGTAACTGCATCTTTCAGGATGACTCTGCTCCTTTTATTGGGCAAAAAGTGTAAGTAGGCACTTCTATAGTTACTTTAGCTTCATTTCTGCATTCGACAGTAATGTGTTTTTCTGCATTTGACAGTAATGTGTTTTTCTGCATTTGACAGTAATGTAATAGGTTTGACAGTAATGTGTTTACCTTTGTTAGAGGTGAAAAAATGGTTGGAAGAATGGTCCATTACAACTGTTAGCTGGCCAGAAAACAGCCCGGACCCGAATCCTATAGAGAACTGTTGGCATCGTGTGGAATCTGCAGTTACCAGAAAGAAACCAAAGAC
The DNA here is from genome assembly GCF_048544385.1 of Mastigoproctus giganteus. Lineage (NCBI taxonomy): Eukaryota > Metazoa > Arthropoda > Arachnida > Uropygi > Thelyphonidae > Mastigoproctus > Mastigoproctus giganteus. The sequence continues at coordinate 155,562,053 of NC_143581.1, read as the reverse complement.
CCTTCGTGAATTGCAGGAAGCCATAATTTGTGTTTGGAACTACGAACTATCAGTTGATTATCTTCAGAAATTGATCTTGTCAATGCTTCGACGGTGTGCTGCTGTCATCAGGGCCAGAGGCAGTCAACTAAATATTTGTTTGGACCTGGTGAACTTTTCATTTTGTTTTCCATGTAAAATGATAAAGTGAAGCAAATTGAGGGCTTCTAATAACATTTCAGCCATAATAGTCGTGTTTACCAAAACTGTTGTATAAAGGTTGCAAATGCTCATTTTGGAATATTTTGAGAGCACCTGTCAAATATTACTTAGCTTTGCCTTAACTATTAATAAATATCTTTTTTTTTATATTTCTATTTGTGATGCTAGTCATTAATGTAACATAATCATTGCGAAAAAGGGTTAGAAATGTGAAATTCCTAGGTGAGGCACTTTCTTTGAACACCAGTGTATATGCAAACACATTTAAAAGGACAAAGTTTAAAAAAATAAAAAAGAAGTTTCTATACAGTTATAAATATGTAATATACAAGTAAATCGAAACATATGCATAGTCAGTCAAAGCCATTTTATAGCCTCAAGTGTTACTGAGTGGAGATTCATCAATTTTCCTTGAAATGCAGCAGAGGGAGTCCAGTAGATTTACAGAATTCGATTCCACAAATCACATTAGTGAATTAGTTTATTTCTATCTTTTCAAATGCAGAATATGCTCATAACTCCCCACTTTTTAAATGTAATTTAAGGTGGCAGGTCAGACCAGTAACTTATTAGTAACAGACGTGTCAATTCCATGGTTTTTCAATGTATCCTGAACGTTAAGTAACCCATCCTTCAAATAAAATGATATTCTCTGTGCAAGGCATCTAGATATTAATATTGATTTTATTGTTTTTGTTCTTCAAAAATCATTATGTATAAGAGCATATATTTTATTTTGAGGGTATTTTCTATTTTGTTTCATAATTTTGCAAGAGAATTATAATTATACCTTCTCGTCGGTGACAAAGGAAAATTGCACAATTCAGTGCAAAGATATATTATACAATTCAATGCAAAGATATATTATACAATTTAGTACATACACTGTAATAGCATGAACTGAATTATGTCTGTATGATTGAAACTACCAACTCCGGCAGTCTTAGGATCTGATCCTTGTCAAATCTTGCAAGTTGCCGAATGGAATCATGCATTAAAAAAACAAAAGAAACATGTTTCTATAATGCAACTTGTATATTTTACTGTACGACATATCCTATATCAAGAGAAAAGTAACAAACTGTATAAGGAAAAGTATGATATTGTACAGTCACTAAAATAAAATAAAACAATAAATTTAATTATTTCCTCTTTCAAAATTTATCATATGCAGTTATTTCATAAAGTCCCACTTTTGTGTTTCTATAACAATACAAGAGATTCAGTCTGATCCCTCACAATACTCTGAGCCACTTGCTTTCATTTTTACAGTGAGATGCAAATCATGTAAATGCACTTTCTTAACTACAAACATCTTTATGTACTGTATGAACAAATCTTTAAAATGTTTTTATTAAAGGATAACAATCCCATTAAAATGTTCCCAGATGAATAATCTTTGAATTCCCCTCCCCCTATCAAATACAAATAGACAAAAGCTATTATGTTGATGTTTAAACTGACAAACTAAAAGTTGTGTGATGTTAAGTGAATGCATCAGCCTAATGTTTCATTTATGAATTGTGGACTCAAATAATCTGAACCCTCCATTGATAATTACCAATTCATCACTGATATCATTCATGACTAGCAGTAAACAATCTTCTAACCTTCTAATAAGCTTATTAAAAGCTTATTAGAAGGGTAGAATTAAGCTTATTAGAAGGTTATTCCCATAACCTTCTAATAAGCTTTTCTATGCTATAAATTAATTATAAAAGGGCAGGTGTGATTTAATTTATAAGCAACTTTATTATATGTTACTGTGTTCATTTCAAAGTGATTGGAGCACATTAAAAACTTTCATGGCTTCAAAGTGAAATCCCCCACACTGTACAATTGTTTCTAATGATGTTCTCCTTGGATCAGTGGCAACCAAATTTGGTAATTCTCAGGTAGTTTATTGGATGCTCCCCCCCTTTTTTTTTTGAAAAACAGCTGGAAAAAGGTGGCACCAAACAATGGATGGGCAAATCTTGGAGGGTCAACTGTAATATGCATGCTTGATTAAGCTATGTGTTATTTCTAGCAGTGGTTGTAAATGTCACTGTTTAAATTATATGCCTCAATTGTTTAAATCATCATTAGGGTGGATTCTACTTGATACAGATTAGTGTGTTGGTAGTAAGACATCAAAATATAAAGGCTTTCTTGATACAGTTTTAGGTAGGGTGGAGGAGCATGATTAAATAACATGCACCTCCACCTTTTAGAATTTTTCTGAAAGACTCAGAAGAATCTGCTTTTCAGCATATTATTTATCAGATTTGCAGTTTTAAAATGAGGGAATATAATATAAATGCATTTTAATCTAGGTCCCTCCCAAAACACTATATACTGAAGAGTGAGTCCATAGAGTCAGTTTTTGTTTACAACTCTTCCTCAGCATAATCCAGACAACCTCCATTAGGCTTGAAACCATACACCTTCTAATGGAATATGGTTGTTTATAGTTGGGAGCTATTCTGTTATAAACCAATTTTTTAATTATTGATAGCTTATGCTTAGAAAAATTAAGTGTATCCTGTTATAGTGTAGTAAGTAACTTTATGCTCCAAAGTAATTAATAAGTATTATTTCACGATAAAATATGAAATTATTATAGCATAGGGTTGCAGGATTATATTTAAATATTGTAGATGAAAGCAAAAAATTGTACACTATATTACATTCAGTTTTGATCACTAGGAAATCTGCTGCCACTAAAGACTTTTAGTTGGACCTTTTACTTTTTAACACTGCTGGCTGTTGAAAAAACATATTATCCACAGTTTGGCATATGTTTGCTAATAGAGATAAATGCTAGGTAATGAGAACCTAGTAAGCTTTGAAACAGCTGTCCTGGCAGTGTGGCGCCTCCGTGGGCAGGAGTGGCAGTGTGTAGCACCAGCTTCTTGATTAGACTGGGGTTCAAGTCCATGACCACCAAATACGAGGATGCAGAAAGGTCAGGGAATGACCACCGCATATCCCCAGAGCAATATGGCCTTAGTTGCTAATGCTCCTAAAAACCAAACAACAACAACAACAATCCTGGCAGTGTCTCAGATTTGTCATTCCTGGTGATATCGTATGATTGAAAAAGATATTAACAACTTAGACAGAACCATGAATAATGGTATTTGTCTCTAAGTTGAGCATAAGCTCAAGCCTTATCAGGCAAAAATTCTGCTCTCAGTCTTTAGTTAGAGCAGAGATCCCCCCCACATGATCAAAATCAAACAGTATGAAGTGCATTTTCTGTTTGATGAAATTATTATACAGAAGTTCCATTTAAACTAAATATATTATACTCATTTACTAAGTAACGTGTTGAGCATATATAACAATATCACTTCCTTACAGTACATTCCAACATCATCAAATAGCAAAAGAATTCTAATGATATTCATAAGTGTCACAGAAATATATTGTAACCATTAGTTATGAAAAGCTACTCTTGATAGCATTCATAACTGCAATACAACAGATGAGGAAGGATTTGTGATAATGTTTTATTTATGGTAACATTTTTTTTTCTGTGATTCTGAAAAAACCAATATCATTTAATTTCATTGAATTTAAAGAATGTAAGAGTGAAAACACACCTTTGCCTACTATTATTCAGTCATTTTGTATGGTAGCACTTTAGTTGCAGTAAATTAATATTTTTGAGCTTATTCTTGATTTTCTTCTTGCATTGTATCTTACTGGTGAAACGCTTATTTTTCCTTTTATTTTTGACTAGTGACTATTTATAGAAGTCCTATATTTGAATGATTCCATGGAACTTTATAATATTACATAAAAAAAAATTAAAATTCAATTAGTTTTAATGCTGATCAGTTTACTGCCAAGTTCTGTTAATCTATTGCTGAACTATCACATTAAATGTCTATTTAATAACTACCATTAGTTTCATAATTACTGACTCTTGATCTGGACAGTTGTAATTCACATGAAAGAAATTAAATTCAAACAAGGTATCATTTTAAATGTGTTCAATTGTCTGTAATTTTAGATAATGCAACAACAATTTTAAGAATTCATAAATACATTTTTGTTGACGACAGAAAAAAACTTTTGGAACATTTTAAACTTAGGTCTCATTTACATTACTATAACTGCCCTTAAAAAATACATATTTTTCTAACAAGATATGAATCTTGCTATTTGTGATATTACATTGAGGACTTTGAGCAAAATTTTAAAAATTAACATTGTTTATTACAATCTTTTATTACAATAATTTTTTTTTTTTTACTGAGTACCTAGATCTTGAGTACCCTGAGTAAAATCAGGCAACACCCTCTGACTCTAATAAATTCAGGTCATCATTCTCAAGGCCATGCTGAAAGTTCTAACAAAATAACTAAGTAGCATGTTATTCCAATACCAAAAGAAGCAAAGGTTGTGGCTTCTGCAGGAAATGTTATAGTCATCTCTTTTTTTTGACATTCAAGGTTATGTGATGTGCCAAGTCATATGACTGTTATGGGACCTTACTACAGAACTGTACTGCACACTTTGTGGAATGACATTCATTGCAAATGACCACAACTGCAAACAGGTGGGTGGATGCTGTATCATGAAAATATGAGACCTCACTTTGCTCATATTGTCATTGGGTACTGAGTCAGCATTAACATCAAATGTGTTCTTCATCTGCCTTACAGTCCTGACCTTGCACCCTGTGATTTTTTTTTTTTTTAATTTATTTCCAAAGTTAAAGAAGGAGCTGCAAGGAAAATGCTTCCAATCATCAAAAGAAGTTGTAAAGATATCAGACGCGATTCTCAAATGCATATCAAAAAGTGACTCCCACCATGTTTTTGAAGAATGGCAGAAACATTGCAGTAAGTGCATTTCATTAAATGGGGACTAGTTTTAAAAGGACCATCAAAATATGAATGATTAATAAAGGTATGTTGTGAGAAAAAATTATGTTCATTGTTTATTGAACAGTCATATATATTTTTGAAATATTAGCTAAAATGTTTGAGTAGTACAACAATGTGTCAGTAAATCTTGCTGCGCTTTCACAGGTTTGTTTATGCAGTAACTTATTTTTCATAAAGAAAACAGTAAAATTGGATAATTCAATGGCTTTTGTATCTCTCTTCAACTTCAAGTTATTGCGAGTCTGACATATATGCATATATTCATTCCTGATTTTGAGCATTATAGGTAACATCATGCTGTGTGGCCAACACCAGCAAGTTCTAATTTAAAAATTATTTATTCAGCTGAATTTAAACTTCTCAAAGGGACAAATTTAAAATCCAGATTCATTTAATCTTTGAAAACTTCATATAACAGCCTCAGTTATACACTAGTTTCTAAATTACTTAATGTGGAAGCCACTGAAACATTGGGCACCTCCGTAGCCAGGTGGGAAGGAGCAGCAGTGCGCAGCACATGCTTCTTGATTAGACTGGGGTTCGAGCCCATCACTACCAAATACGGAGGATGCGGAAAGGTCAGGGAATGACCACCGCATATCCAGGAGCAATATGGTCTTAGTTGCTAATGCTCCTAAAAACCAAAAACGACGACGACTGAACCATTTTCTATCATGATGAGGACAGCTTTTAGCTCCACAAATATGGAACAAAACTGGTATGAAAGTCCTGCCAAAAGGCATTAAATCTAAACCATAATTTATCTCTCTTCAGAGTAGATTAAAATCATTGGTGGATGATGGATGCATTCTTCTGTAATGATATTTTATCAAGAATAAGATTGAGTTAGATGCCACTCTCATATGAATTAGAGTGGCATATTTCAAAACGATCATCAGGTAGTGTTAATGTGTGCTGTAATGAATGTCTGTTTACAAGTATGTATAGAATTGCAGTAGGGGGGTATTTCAGTACAGGTAATTGAAATGAAATAAAGTTTGTTCACTTTATTGTGTTCAGTTTTTGATCATTCTCCGACCAAAGACCAAGGCTTAGTACTAAGACTTATGTTTGCTTAGTAAAAAATCCATAGTTCTGCCTAAGTTGCTAATATCTTTTTAAATTGTATAATATCACTGGTGGGTGGTTCTGTTTGTGAATACATGCCAAACTATGAGTGATGTACTTTGTCTAAGTGAACTCCCAATCTGTGTATGGAAGTAAAACTTCCATTTTAATACCGAATAGTGTTATGTGCACCTCTAACCCTTAGAACTGAGACATATCAGTAGCTTTGAAGGAGCTGTCTTGGTGGTTTCTCAAATTTCTAAATGTTTAGTAGAGGTTCCAACAGTCTTTAATAGGAGCAGAATTATCTCCATAATCAAAAATTTAACACAGTAAACATAAAATTTTAATAGATTTTAATTACTGCATTGAAATAAAATAGCGCCCTGTAGTATTGTACTGTATAGGGCAAACACTGTCCAGTGCAGGAGTGTAAAGGCACATATAACAGTGTTATGTGTTTAAATGGAATTTTATGTCCATACACCACTTGGCTGTTTACTTAGACAAAATAAATTATTCACAGTAGAGCACACATTCCCTAACGGAGACTACTTTCCGGCTGATGAGAAGTCAGTAGCATCAAACCTCAGTGTCTCACATTTTTAAATACGCTGCCCTACCATTAATATCCAGACACCTGCGTATCTACAAATAACATTTATTTACAGGAAAACTAATAATGTGTGCTGAAACCTTTTAACCTTTACAACAGCCTCTAGTTTCCACGGAATGTTCTCCACCAGGTTTTTGTAAATGACCTCCAATATTTTCTGCCATTCTGCCTTTAAAGCTGTGACTAGTTCAACTCTGTTTTTTGGGTGGTCTCTTCTCACGCACACTTTACGATCCAGTTCATTCCAGAGGTTCTCTGTAGAATTGAAGCCAGGGTTCTGGACTGGCCAGTCCAATCTTTTTCATTCTTATGTCTTCAAGCAAGTCCATCACAACATGAGCAGTGTGATGTGGAGCACTCTCCTGCTGATACAGGTATAAGCAGGAGAGAGTGCTCCACATCATGTGTTGCTGCAACAGAGATAATACACTATTGTCCAGGTCATCTAGATAGACCTCAGCAGTCATCTAGATAGACCTCAGCAGTCATGGGTTTGTCCAAAACAAGCACTGGTCGCAGGCCAAACCATGAAAAACAGGACCAGACCATCACGTTGCCTCTGCCAAACTTTGGGATGATACAGTCCAGCAGGTCCAACACCTAGGAATGACTGTCAGACTGGTAAACCATGTATCGTGACCCTTCAAAGCACAATTTCCATTAGTCTATGTGATCAAATATCCAAGAACGGTGTGTCTTACCCCAAGCTAGATATAGCGTGTGACATTAGTCGGAATGATTAATGGCTTGTGGACCTGCACAATCATGGTAATCCATACAACATATCATGCAATGTCCTGCACACTGTACTAGTGCTGATATGTCCCAATTGTTTCACTGAGGGCCTATGTACTGCAACAATGTCAACCTGCATTCTGAGTGGACAATTCTTTGCAGGGCTCTCCTTTCACATTATGTCAGCTTCAGCGGTGTTCCATGTCATTCATTTTGCAATGTTTCAGCACCAGTCCACTTCAATTTACATATCACATCACTAATCATTGACCTACGGATCTTCAATATTGTTGAAATGTCATATACATGCCAGTTACTTGTGTGGCACTGCATTATTATTATACACGAAGTCTGTTAACTTCATCAATCACGTCCTCTTGCATTCAAGTTGTACTGCTGTCACCTTGAAGGCTTATTGAGCATATTTATAGTTGTCTAATACATGGTATTTGGATAAACATGACCAACTATCATCGGAGGGGAGTGTCCAGATATTAATGGTAGGACAATGTATATAGTGGATTTGCCTGTTCAGGTAATGCTATACAATTTAAAAAAGATAGCAATAATTTAGGCAAAACTGTGGATAACAGTATTTATTTGTAATTGAATAAAATGCCAAGCCTTAGTGCTGGGTGCTTGGCTTTGGTTTTCCAGGAGAGCCGGTTGATCCCAATGATCAAATATCAAATGCAGGAAAGCGCATTAATTTTTTTTATGATGTGTTTTATTTTTGCAGAAATAAAACAACAACAATAATAATAACAAAAGGGGCATGATAAGCCAAGTGGTTATGATGCCAGACCAACAGTGTGATAGACCCGAGTTTGAATTCCATCATGGGAAGAAAAAAATTGAGGGGGGAAAAACATTGTGAAAGTCGCTTCATCAGACCCTACTTCCCCTGAGGTTGAAGTGATGGTGGAGGCAGAGAATAGCACCATCTGCCCATCACTAGAGGTGGATGATATGACAGGTAGAAATGATGAGCATACTGCATCAAGTGAGGCACAGTATAAACTCACTTGCATTCAGGCCTTAGGCAGAGGGGTCAGTTCGAAAAGTCTGAGACAGGCTCCCAAGGAAGACATTCATTATCTACAAACACACTAGTACTGCACTGCAACAGCTGAAGCTCATCTGCACTTTATTGCTCTTGTAGTGGAAAATATTACTTTTCGATCCTTAGCCACACTCTCCCATCTGAAAATTCAGATGTAGGTGGGCATGTTACCACCCCTGCTCCGTGGAGGCAGATCTCTGTTATATAAACTTTAACTCTCTTTTTTTTTAATAAACTGTTAACTTAAAGCATTTGAATCTCAAAATAAAATCATCATGAACTCAATGCATTTACTGCCCATTGAGACAATTTTTTATATCTTAAAAAAACTTTCACCTCTATAAAACTAACAATATTTTTATATATTTTAATATTATTAAAATATATAAAAATTTTTATATTAAAAAATTTAATATTAAAAAAATATTTTTAAAAAAATTTTATATTATTATGGCAGGTTTGCTATTGCTTTCTTCTGTTCCTTGTTGAGATCTATTCTTTGATTTTTTTTTTTTTTTTTTTGTCTCCTGTTTGCTGTGGACATTGTCTTGAGGATGCTCGTCACTTTTCTAATCAACTTCTTACTCCTATTATCCAATTGATACTGGGTGAATTGGCCTATCTTGACTTTTAATTCTTCTATCTTCTGTTGAAGCTTTCTTTCCCAAACAGGCAGTTCCTTGTTTTTTCATTTCTCTTCCATTGATACTAGTGGCTCTTCTAGCAGCACAGTATATGGCTGTGTGGATGGTCTCTAGTATTTCACTGTTGTTATCAAGGTAATGTGGTATTATTTGCTGATTGAGGAGGTCTATGACTTGTCACAGGATTCTATTAGGTCTCTGCTTCTCTATGTCATGGGTCTTTGTGGTGTCCATCCCCTCAAATTCTGTTAGAGCCTCCTCCTACTCATCTTCTGTTCTAGATATTATTATTATTATAAATATAAAAAAAACTTTTTCTTCTCTACAGGATTTTTTCTGCCCCACGACAGATACCAAGTGCATGGAGTGGCTGGTTGTGTCCAATTACTATTATTATTGTTGGTCAAGGAACTCTCTTATTATTGTACAGGTATTCAGAATAGCATCTCTCTGGAGTTCCATGTTAGTGTTCTCTCGGTTATGTCAGTGGTTGACATGGTGATCGGAATGGTCATTACTTGTTCCATATGCCACATGTCTTTGACTTCCTGTGTTAGGTCTGAGTACTTCCTGATCTTTTCTTCATATGTTTTCTGGAGGTTGCTGGTGTTGGACACTGCTATGTCAATGAGCAATTTCCTTCTAGTCAATAGGGTTATGTCTGGTCTGTTGTGCAGGATCGTCTTGTCCGTTATTATGGCATGGTCCCAGTATAGTCTGTGAGTAGAGGTCTCTAGTATGGCCTGAGGTTCATACTTGTAATACGGTGAACTTTCTTTGATTAGCTGGTATTTTTGTGCTAGCTTCTGATGTGTTATCCTGGCTACCTGGTCATGTTCTCTGAGTGTATTCCTTCTGTATGACCACTCTGCATCCTGCAGTGATGTGCTGGATTGTTTCTGGGGCCATGTGGAATTGACATGTGTCATCTGTTACTCTGAGGTCCTTGGTGATGTATTTTCGGTAGTTCCTGGTGTTGATTACCCGATCTTGGGTGGCGAGCATGTATCCTTCAGTCTCAGGGAAGAGCTTTCCTTTTGTGAGCCAAGCATTAGAAGCCATCTTATCTATGTAGTCTTCATGGAGGTCATTGTAGTGTCTTCTTCACTTATCTTTTTTTTCTTTGTTTCTTCTGTCTGTTTGAATGTGGTGTCTTGTTGAAGTTGTGTGTGCCATTCATCTATCTTTCTTATAGCTTAGTAGATTGATGCTGTTTTCCTGGAAGTAATCCCACAGGTTCTTAATTGTCTTCTCTTGTTCAATGAGGTCCATCTATATCCTCCCTCCTTTACAAGCTGTGGTCAATCTCTCAATGGCTAACTTCAGGTGGTGTTGGTGGCTCTCATCATTATCCTGGTCGATCTCATAATCTTCTCTAGCTTGGTGTTGGTCCAATCTATGAACCCAAAGAAGTATGTTAGTACTGGGACTGTGTATGTGTTTATGGCTGAGACCATGTTCCCACCATTGAGCTTTGATTTTAGCAGGTTTCTCAGTCTCTGATGGCATGTCTCAATTAAGTGGGACTTAATCTCCTTGTGTTCTAACTGGTGGCCTGCATCATCCCCAGATATTTGCATGCCTCTCCCTCCATCATGGCTTCAATCTCTTCACCAGTTGTTAACTGGTATTTTTGTCCAATTAGATGTCCTTGCTGTAATCCATGGATCTTGCATTTGTCTAGACCAAATTCCATCCTGATATCATTGCTGAATCCTTTGGTGATCCAGAGTAGTTGCTGGAATTGCTTCTCAGTTGCCATGTAGGGCTTGATGTCATCTATGTACATCAGGTAGAAGAGGGTGTACAGGTTTTTTCTTCCTTCTTTGAGGATATATCCATACTTGCTGTTGTTGAGCATGGTGGATAGCAGGTTGAGTGCTGTACAGAACCACAGTGAACTCAGGGCATCTCCCTGAAAGATTCCTCTCCTGATGGAGATTGGTCTGGTTGTGATGTTCTCTACCTTGATGGTGGTATTCCATTTCTCCATGGTTGCTTCTAGGAAGTGTGTCAGTGTCAGTTTAAATTTGTAGATTTTCAGTATCTCTATCAGCCAGCAATAGGGACAGAGTTGAAAGCCTTGCCATAATTGATGTAGGCTGTGTACAGGTTGTGGTGCTTGTAGGCTTGCTCTATAACTGCAGCGTCAATGGTCAGTTGCTCCTTGCATCTTTTTCTCATCCACTTGCATCCTTTCTTTTATTTGACCATTACATTCTGGCTCTCCAAGTGGTCTGATATCTTCTTGGTTATACAGCTGGTCAGGATCTTGTACATCATTGAGAGACAGGTGATTGGCCTGTATTTCACCAGGTTTTTTTGTATCTTGGTCTTTAGCATTCAGATATGCAATTCCTTGAGTGAGAAGCTTTGAGATTGTTTCTGGGCGCCTTATCATTCTGGTGAACTGCTCTGCCAGGTAGTTGTGGTGCAAGTGAGCTTCTTGCTAGTAGCTGTGGATGTTATCTATTCTTGGAGTTTGCCAGTTGTGGGAGTTCCTGATTGACTGTATTACTTCTTCCTCCCACTCTCTCATCTCTTGTACATCCTTGGTTTTCTTTCCTTTTAGTTCTATCCAGGGGGCTCAACTGTTATGTCTTATTTCAATTAATTATGTTATGTTATATTTTAATGCCCCTTAAGTTGCCGCACACCTCCTCGATCATCTTCTATTCTGGTGGTCCATTTTCATATTTTCTGTCTTCTCCGAGACTCCTGTAGAAGACTCTTTGGTTTTTGTTGAAGATTCGGTTGTTTGTTTTCCTCTGGGAGCTCTCTTTGCATCGGTGTAGTCTCTTGCTGAGTACAAGGAAATTCTGCTTGTGTGTCTATGTATTCTCCTGTTCTCTGACTTTTGTCTCATGTTTGATGTGGACTTTGTCTTTCTTGAGAATTCTCTTCATTTTTCCAATCAACTTCTTACCCCTATTACTTCATTGGTACTGGGTCAGTTGGCCTATCTTGACTCTTATTTCTTCTATCTTCCACTGAAGTCTTCTTTCCCAAGCTGGCGGCTCCTTTTTTTCAGTTCTTCTGCTGCTGGTCTCTTCCATTAATCCTAGTGGCTGCTATGGCAGCACAGTATATGGCGGTCTGGATGGACTTCCAGTTTGCACCATTGTTGCCGAGGTGACTTGGTCTGTGACTCTGTTGGGTTTCTACTTCAGTATCATGTGGGTCTTTGTGGGATCCATTCCTTTGAATTCTGTTAAGGCCTTCTGTTCTGGATATCATGACCTCATCTCTTTCCACTTCAGCTGCTCTGGGTTGTATTTCTTCTTTGCTCTTCCTGCTCTGGTTCCATGCTATCCATATTCTTTGTTCTTTTTTCTTTTGTAGTTAATCACTCACATCATGCTTGATGTTTTCCAAGATTGCAGGGGCTGTCAGGCTCATCTTGATGATCGTCCTTTGGTCCACTGTATGGTGTCCTGAATATCTGGACAATCGTTCCAACCCCTTCGTATGTTGTCTCGACCTGTACATTGTCATGTCAGTCTCTAGCTTGGTTATTTTGTAGTATGCTCTCATGAGGAACATATTCATTTCAGTGCTCCATTTCATGCATTGGCATTTTTTTCCTTCCTGGGTGATCACTAGTGCAGTTTTGCAGGAAGTACTTCCAGTAGGTTGGGCTGGATGGCCTTGCCCTTCTCTTGTGGTAGCTATATGGTTCACTGTCTTCCCACTTGCTTCACTGTCTTCCCTGGGAGACTGTCTCCAACTTTTCAAACTGACCCCTCTGCCTAAGGCCTGAATACAAGTGTCTCTATCCTGCGCCACACTTGATGCAGTATGATTATTATTTCTCTTCAACATCATCCATCTATGGAGTTGGACCTGTTTAGCTTTGGCTTACGTCCAGTGGTAGTGTTAGTTCTTGGGAGCGACACCAGATGGTTCCACTATCTGCCTCAGCCATTGTTTCAACCTTGGGGAAGGTAGGTCCACTGAAACAACTTTTGCGATGTTTTATTATTATTATTCTAATTCACTACTATTATTATTATACCATTCTCCTAGTATGATGGAGATGCATTCGCTTCTAAAGCAGGACTCGAACCTGGGTCCATCAGGCTGGTAGTCCAGTGTTGTTGCTATTATTTTTTTATTATTATTGTATGTGGCACTTTTCACTGTATCATGGAAAAGTTTAAAATCAAACTATTTCTTAGTATCATATCCACTTCACATAAAAAGCTGAAATCAGGGAAGGATTGAGATCTGGTTTGGTTTAGTTTATACATTCCATTTAAGAAGGTTGACCTTAGCTGTTTCCATAAAAAATGTGAATGTAAAAAAAATTTCCATAAGAAATGTAAATTTGACTGTTGATCTGTAGTGTTGTAGTCAGTAATGATCAATTGGCCTTTTACATTCTCTAGTAACAGTATTGTTACTACAGGATGGATAGATTCATCATGTGTGTGCTGTGTTATTATACCACAGATAAACCCTGTCATATGGCCATGGTATTTGCATTCAGGATAGTTAATTAAATTATCAACGTCTTGAATATTGATCATCTAGTGGTTTTTTAGGAAAACTCAGTTCTAATATTAGCAGCACATGAGTGTGTTGCCAAAAATATCTCCACAATTTCCATAATTCTACTAGGATTGACTTTTTCAGTTGTGTATACTTGTAATAGAGGGCCTGTAGCTTTTTTATATGTGCCTTGTTTCTCCTTGCCAGATACGGCATTTTATGTTGTATTACACCGTATGTTGATATTACACAGTAGTTTACTAACAGAGATTCATAAATGTCAGTCTCTTACGAGTTATCTCTGTGCATTATTAGTAGTGAGTTATTCAACTTTAACATTACAAAGATAACTGCTCATGCTTCTGTACTCAATGTACATGACTATAGTTGAAGAAGCATAAGGTAAAACAATAACAAGTTTATTAACAAACTCATCAGTTAACATAAATCTGCTTTTTTATTTTAATAAAAAAAGATAAACTGCAGCCATTATCAACCCACTGCAGGATGGAAGCCTCCTCAACAATTCATGTTGAGGGAAATGGACCATAATCTGCCATGGTGGTCCAGTGTGGGTTAGCAGATCGAGCGTATTTGGCAGTTGGGGGCTTGAACCCCGGTCTACTCAAGAACACTTGAACCACTCTGCTGTGAAGGCCTTTTAATAATACAACATAAATGCTTTTAGCTGCTCTATCTAATACAGCATAAATGCTTTAAGCTGCCTAGTTATAAGTTCTTAACATTGCAGAAATCATCATTACCTCTAATGCTTTGCTAGACTCTTACCAGCAACATCTATTATACCATGAGTGATGCTTAATCATTATCAATATAGGTGGAGGTTTTTTTTTGTTCTGGGAGATAATGCTGAATACTTTAGACTCAAACCCACAAGCTCACAAAGTGCACTAGCTGACTTTCTTTTTTAGAGAGCATAGACTGATGATGTCAGAATCCAGAGCAGCCAGAGTGGCTCAAGTTGAGGGTTATCCACTCAGACCCATAGCATCTGTTTCATCCAGGAAATCTCAGGATTGATGTGTACAACCAGAGGATGCTTTAGTTCTCTGCATCCTGAGTTCTAATAGCTGAATAAGACAACCATAACTTACAACAGCTCAGGGGAATGATCATGGAATGTCTGACTGTTATGATATTCACACCAAAAGTAAAGAGTTGTGAGAAATGATAATATTACAAATCAAAACCAAAACTATTTTCTTCCTCAAAGTCAAAAGGGCAGTAAACACACCCAACTGAATCTAATTGTAGAGCTGTCCTTGGGCAAGGAAAAGGGATGGGTGGATCATATATGAAACAATTGCCAATCCATCATTGCATTACACTTGGAGTCAAGTGCAGAGGAATTTTGTTATAACAGAAAGAGATCATTGCTTCATGGCCTGCTATGCAATGTTCAATCTGGACTTATGCTGGAAAGGGGTTATTTTATAAAAGTTGTGGAGGTTTTAGCAAATGGTTGTTAATTATACAGCATTTTAACAATTTTTTATACCCATTCCATTGGTAAGTTCAGTATTTTTAATGGTAAATTATATTAACTATCTAATTTAATTTCAGTTTGAGTGGAGAAAGTGCTGAACTTAACAGTTCGAATGTTTTAAACATGCTCCACTCTGCTGCTGTATACTGAATACTATATGACAGTCAAGCATGTTTAAAACATGCATGTGTCAAGCTCAGTTCATGAAAGCTTTTTAGAGTTAATTTTTTGCTCCAAGCAAACAGTTTTCAGCAAATCAGTTGTTATATTATGCAAATGTATCTCTAACTGCATTCAGTACTGTTTAAAAATTCTGCATATTTAATAGATAACACTACGGTTATCCATTAAAGATGTTTATAATGTTTCATATTTAAAGTTTCGCGCGCGCGCGCGTGCATGCACACATTCACATCTGTGCTTAAAAAAAAGCATACTTGTTTCCAACTTTAATTATCATCAAAAACAAAAGTTCAAGCATCATTTAAACATTCGTAATCAAGCTAAAGCATTATTTAGCCATCTTTTCTTACGTTGTTTCCTAATTTTTCCTTCCATGGATTTCATTTCTAAATTTAGTAGTTTAATTAACCATATATGAAAAGTAAATTCAAATATTACTAGTGTTTTCACCAGGATTTCAGGTATAGGCAAAAATTATTTATTAAATAAACAGCATTTCAATGTGAATCCTATCACATTGAAATGCTATCACCATACTTTTCAGGCGCCTCCGTAGCCAGGTGGGAAGGAGCAGCAGCAGTGCATAGCACACGCTTCTTGATTAGACCCGGGTTCGAGCCCGTCACCACCAAATACGGAGGATGCGGAAAGGTCAGGAATGACCACCGCATATTCACGGAGCAATATGGCCTTAGTTGCTAATGCTCCAAATAACAAACAAACAAACAAACCATACTTTTCATTCTGTGCATTTGTTCACATCCAATATACTGCTATCACTAGCAACGTACTCATCTTCTGCTGATCACTTAGTCACAGGTTGGCACCATTCCTGCCTCCACGTGGTGAGGCCAGTAACCTGGGAGAAGGAATTCCCTCTTCCAGGGCTAAAAGGAGCAGCAATGGATCGCGATGCATATGCACCACAAGAGCCCACAGGACCTGTTAACCCTGACTCAGAGCACAACTCAAATCATCCGAAGAGACTACGGATAGAAAAACAAATTACAGACATGCCAGCATTTTTCATAATGCAT
Source organism: Mastigoproctus giganteus (assembly GCF_048544385.1). Taxonomy (NCBI): domain Eukaryota; kingdom Metazoa; phylum Arthropoda; class Arachnida; order Uropygi; family Thelyphonidae; genus Mastigoproctus; species Mastigoproctus giganteus. The sequence goes on along the minus strand of NC_143581.1, from coordinate 155,545,628 downwards.
TCACTATCCACACAACCTGTCAGCAAGCTATCGCCTTTTCTAATACAGAAATGTTTGGAATAAGTTGTTTGATCTCCTAAAATGGTTAAACGTCTCCAATCTGGAGACCTAATTGAAGCTTCTAAGCCAAGTCACTCAGAAAAATTGTTAAAATTAATAATTTTTAACAATATTCCAGTGTCAGTAACAGCCCATAATACTCTGAATGCCTCTAAAGGAGTTATCAGTGAATGAGACTTACTAAATGTGTCTGAAGAAGAGACAATACAAGAGCTTATAGAACAAAAAGTGACTCATGCACAGAGAATTATGACAAAAAAAATGGCAACCTACTGCCAACCAAGGTTCATTATTTTGACATTCAGTACTTTGAATCTCCCATCTTCTCTTAAAGCAGGTTACTTAAACTAAAAGATTTGACCTTACATCCCAAATCCATTTGCTGCTTTAAGAGCCAGAAGTATGGCCATTCTCAGATGGCATGCCGAAGCGATGCTGTGTGCCCTATTTGTGGCTCCAAGGAGACTGTACAGCTTCCACTCCCACTTGCCCAAATTGTAAAGGAAACCATCCTGCATTTTCTAAAGTGCTTGACCTTTGGAAAGCAGGGAAAAAAATCCAGAAGTATAAAGTGGAGCGTAAAGTCATACCCTGAAGCAAAGAAGCAAATACTGTTAACCATGCCTAGCTGATCATACGCATTGGTCACTAAAAACAGCTGGTCAGCTGCAACCCAAACAGATGTATCCATAGAACTTTGCCGCCTGGGCCGAAACTGTGCTAACATACAATAAGAAACCAGCAACACCACCGATCAGTATCCCAACTAATGCTATATCACATTGCCTGACCCAACAAAATCGGCTACTGTTGAAAATCAGAAAAAACTGAAACCATGAAATAGCAACATGGAAATGGAGGTTCAGTCAGATGACGACACAGTACTGGAGTTACATGCTAATGATACCATGGATACAGAATGCCTAACCTTCCCAGAAATGAAAATCAAAACTAAGCAGACAGAAACCTCAGAAAAAACAGTCAGGTGAATCTTCCTCAAATAAATCCAACCAATGAATAAACTCCTTCAATGGAATTGTAGAGGATTACAGTTCAATTGATTACAGTAATATAGATGACCTGAATGATTTACTCATACAAACTAATGCAGTAGGCATATGTTTACAGGAAACCTTTTTATCACCACAAGTTTCTCTGAAAATTAAAAATTATACTGTTTAGGCGAGACAGGGATTCTGACACTCCTGCTCGTGGAGGGGTGGCAGTTCTTGTCAAAACTACCATACCATCATGACATCTCCAACTGAAAACCTCCTTAAAAGTTGCAGTGGTTCAGATAACAATGGGAATATTATTTACTCTTGCATCCATTTGTATCCCACCGAATTATCTTTGCTCCTAGACTGAACTTGACAATCTTATCACACAACTGCCATTTCCAGTCTGTTTACTCGGTGATTATTTCAATGATCACCATCCATTGTGGGGATCTTCCACCATGGATAGGAGAGGCCAATTAATTGAAACATTTCTGGATAACCATAACCTGACTCTGTTAAATTCTGGCTCTTAAACTACTTACGGGTACTACATCAGCCACAGACTTATCCATATGTTCAGCATCTCTTTTTCCAAGCATAGAATGATTAGTGCTAAGTGTTCCCTCCCACAGTGACCATTTTCCTATCATCAGTTCAATTCAAACACACAGTGTCATGTCCTAAAGGCTATACCTCTTGGAATTTTCATAAAGCAGTTTGGAAAAACTATTCAACTTGTGTCCTGCCTGACAACCTATATGTACAACAAAAACATATCGATGACATAACTGATCACATTACCAGCCATATATTATCTGCAGCAGAAATTTCCATTCCAAAACCTGATCAGCATAAGCTTGTACACCAAAATCATTGGTGGAATGAAGAGTGCTCCAAGGCGAAATGAGGAAAAAACTATGCCTGGAACCAGTTTCGCAAATTTCCAACTACCACCAACTTAATTATTTACAAAAAACGTAGAGCCAAAGCAAAACAAATTAGGAAGAAAGCAGAACGTGACTCCTGGATTAACTTCACCTCAACTATTAACAAAAATACTGAAACTTGAATTATCTGGAAAAAAAAATACAAGCTCTCAATGGGAAATTTCTACCGCTGTAATCTCCAACAATGCAATGCAATGGGCAGGACTTGTCCTCTCCTACTGACATTGCAAATGCTTTAACAGAATCTTTTTATAACATTTCCACCTCTTCCTCTTATGTGATTTCAATGCATTAAAACTGATGAAGAATGCCATAAATTTAATTTTTCAACTAGACTCTCACTTCTCTATAACCAGCCGTTTACTCTAGCTGGGCTCAAAGAATTTTTGAGAAAATCTCCACAGTGCAGCAGGACCAGATGGCATTCACTACAGTATGCTGAAGCATCTATGTGAAGCTGATTTCTACGTACTGTTACTCTTTTATAACCAGATCTTCTCAGAAAATACATATCCTCTGTCATGGTGTGAGTCCTATATTTGTGCTATTCCAAAACCAGGCAAAGGTCCTTCTCTAGTACAGAATTACAGACCAATATCATTGACAAGCTGTTTGGGCAAAACCTTTGAAAGGATGGTGCATAAGCGGCTCACCTGGATTCTAGACTCCCAAAATATACTTTCCGATCACTAATATGGCTTCCATAAAAAAGGTCCGCCCTAGATTTACTTCTAAAAATTGAATTCAACATTTGTAATACCTTCATCAGGAGATAATATCTAGTGATGGTCAACCTGGATATCCATAAAGCATTTGACACCACATGGCATCATGGTGTTATTAAAGATATGCATCAGTTGGGGCTGAAAGGCTACCTCCCTTTAATAATTCAGAACTTTTTAAAATTATGCATGTTTCAAATCCAATATAAAAACATGCTGTCAGCATCTCACATTCAAGAAGAGGGTGTCCCTCAGGGTTCCATATTGAGTCCAACCCTATTTGCAATTAGGATCAACAGTATCCTAAATCACCATATCCTGCCAATTGCAAAGACAGTTACAAATTGCTTTAACCAGAATTCAATCCCGGACCTTAACGCAAGCAATGGACATCATCTCACTTAACAGAAATCCACTACCACTCATTTCTGCAAACTCCGGTCACTTCATCCTGATCCAGAACTAAAGATAAATAATGTGCCAGTTCCTCTTGCTCACACTGTCTGATTTCTTGGCCTAATACTAGATAGGAAACTGAACTTTCAAGCACATGTGGCTTATCTTCGAACCATCTGCTTGAAGAAATTTAACATCCTCCAGTGTGTGTCGTCCATGTCATGGGACACTGATCGACATACTCTTATCCATCTTTATAGAGCTCTCATCAGTTCTCGCTTGGTATATGGCTCTCCAGTAATTCTGCAAGGAACAGTACTTTAGAATGATTAAATGCTATCCAGCACAGTGCTCTAAGAGTTGCTCTAGGGGCTTTCAGAACCTCCCTGATTCAGAGCCTATGCATCAAAGCCCATGAACCTCCCTTACATCTTTGCAGAAAAACATTACTTCTGATGTATGCTACAAAAATCTGCAGTCTTCCGTCTCACCCTTGTTGAGGATGTCTGCATGATACTGAATGTGAATCATTTTACAAGAGTAAACCTAGGCACCTCCGTAGCCAAGTGGGCAGGAGCAGCAGTGCGTAGCACACACTTCTTGATTAGACCGGGGTTAGAGCCTGTGACCACCAAATACGGAGGATGTGGAAAGGTCAGGGAATGACCACTGCATATCCCCGGAGCAATATGGCCTTAGTTGCTAATGTTCCTAAAAAAAAAAAAAAAAAATGACAACAGTAAACCTAATGAAAACCAACCCGCTCCACTTAGATTTAAGGAACTGGCTCAATCATGGAATATGGAAATCGATAATATATTTCAGGACAAAACACCACCAGATCCACCCTGGACAAATATCTGTGCAATATATGATGACTATTTTCAACATTGGGAAAGAACACCCTGTCTCATTCCAATATTGCACAGTTACATGCAACTTACTCTCTAATTCAAAGGCATGTGAAATCTATACAGATGGATCAAAAACTGAAACCCAAGTAGGTGCTGCAGCAATCTTCCTGTCATTCACCGCTTCTGTCTCATTACCAGTAGAATGCAGTATCTTCACTGCTGAGCTTTATGCTGTAAACTTAGCTCTAGATCACATTATTGAACTTCTGATTCCATGTGCTTTAATACACACAGACTCCCTCAGTGCCTTCTCCACCATAAGCAGTAATACCAACTCCTCTCACCCTGTAATAAAAGAAATACATTCTAAATTACTTGCATGTAATCAGCCAAACTAAACTGTGACATTTTGAATCTCCAAATGATCTGGATCCCAGGTCATTCTGGGATAGCAGGAAATGAAAAAGCTGACCTTGCTGCCAAAACAACCAGATACTTCTGTTTTAAAGAATTTTAAAGTTCCATATAAAGGTAAACTGCAGCCATTGTCAACCCATTGCAGGATGAAAGCCTCCTCAACAATTCACGCTGAGATAAATGGACCATAATCTGCCACGCTGGTCCAGTGCAGGTTGGCAGATCAACCAAATTTAGTAATCATGGGCTTGAACCCCAGTCTACTCAAAGAGTGTGCACTCCCGCTCCTGACTACTCAGCTATGGAAGCCCATTCAAGTTCCATATACTGATTTCAAACCAGTCATCTATAAAGCATGTTACAATAGCTGGTCAATAATCTAGAGAAGTTATCCAGGGAACAAACTTTACTGAATAAAACCAGATCCAAAGCTGTGGCCCTCCAGCTTTTGGAAAAGCAGACGAGAAGAAGTAATTCTGGAAAGGATAAGAATTGGGCATACTCGCCTCACACACCTCTATCTATTAATGAATGAAAGTGCTCCTCGATGCACATCATGTCATGTGCAAGTGACTATTTGTCATTTATTAGTAGACTGTCCTCACCTTCTCAATATCCACTCAGACAGCTTTAAATCATGTGCTAATGCACAGTCTTCGCTAACATTAATCCATATTCTTGGAGATGACCCTAATAAAACAGAACTGTTTACCTTCCTAAATAACATAGGAATATACCATAAAATTTAACAGGTATTACAATAAAGTTAGTATTTCCTATTAACCAAAAGAAAGGCACAATATGGCCCTAGCAGCCTATGTGTCGTTAAATTTCATCACAACAACACATCCACTATATACATGTTATATAATAGTCTCATTTTTGCAGTGCAGCTTTCCAAATTTAAAACAAAAGGTTATTTTTAAATATTATATACCAGTGCATATTTGTTATATTAATTATCAAGCATTTCTATTTAATAACTATGAATTATTCAGTTACTGAAGAAGCATATGTGAGGTTTGTACTTTTTTATTATTGATATAGGGTAGGAATTGTTTCTGAATACATTTTTTTGTGACAAAATATAGACTTACCGTGCATTTTTCTGTTTGTATATATAAATTCTAAATTCCTTTATTGCCAACAGGTCAGTATATTTTAAGTAATCCATATGAATGTGTTGCATGTTTTTTTTTGTTTGTTTTGTAATTTCTGTGGAAATATGAAAAATGCCTTCCAGGTTTTTTGTCGCATGCCCTGTTAAATGGATCTGATTATATGCAATATATGTTATCAGCAATAGTTCAACAGCATTTTGCTTATTGCTGATAAAATATTTCAGTAACTTTAACAAAGTACTGAGTGATTGAAAATTTGTAATATAAGTAGTTAATATGAGGCATGTGTAGTCTGCATTTGATAAGTAGGTGTGCATCTTTTGGATGACATAATATTTGCATGCATTAAGCACATGGATTCATAGTAATAGAATATGGAAATCAAAAATATAAATGAATGAATGGCCTTTGTAGAGTAGGAAATATATTATCACAATACCAAACTTTTATTTCAGATCACCTGGGTAACAGGTAAACTAACCTTATATTTCAGTTTCATGTAATCTTGTAAATAACAATATACATACAATATTTTCTTATCCATTCATTTTCTCAGAAAATTTATACAAATGCAATTTTATAACAGAATTAAAGAGAATATACTAAAGTGTAATATTATAAATTAACTTTTATCCTGTAATGAAAGAATGTAAAATCTCTTTCTCCGGTATATTTCCTTGATTATGTGAATTCTAATAATGTTCTCTTTTTTTTTTTTTTTTTAATTATTCCTAATTCTCTTAGTTTTGTTTTATTAAATAAAAATTATTATGATAATGTATTCAACAGTAAAAATATTTCACAACAATTCTTGTGACTAAAACAGTAAGTGCTAAAAATATATTCCCTTTGATAAATAGATAAATTAATAAACCAAACTACAGTATGAGAGATATAAAATTCCATAGCACAATATTATGAATAAAGCCTACTAAATCAGATAATCATGTGCATAAACAGATTAACTAATAATCTATATTTTCTTTATATATATCTTATTCTTACTGTTTTTCTTCTAATAAACATGTATTAGGAGAAAAAAGATAAGAAATCATTAAATTTTCAAACTCTAATTAGAGAAAAGTATTAACACAGACATCACTCACTCAGTCAATGTAATTGAGACTATGAGGTATGTAGGTTAAATGGAAAAGAATGAACACTTAAATTAGCATTAGCACAAAGAATAATTTTGATATCATATATTTGGATCTTAGAAATTCTTTTGATACTGTTGCACATGGAAGACTGCTGCACAAATTGGAGCAGTGTGGTATTGAGGCAAATTGCTGCTACAATGGATAAAGGGATGGTTTAGAGGGAGAAGACAGAGAATGGTAATCAATGGACACTGCTCTTCATGGACTGATGTTATTAACGGAGTCCCCCAGGGTTCAGTGTTGGGTCCTTTGTTGTTTTCTCTATTTATTAATGATATTTATGAGAGTATATCAGGCTTAACGTCCATGTTTGTAGACGATACGAAGGTTAGCAGGGTCGTTAATGACACTAATGATAGTACGTTGCTGCAACAGGACCTAGAAAAGTTGAGCAGATGGGCTGAGTGGTGACAACTGAAACTTAACATTGACAAATGTAAAGTACTGTATATGGGAAGCAGTAACCCCAGAGTATTTAGTATTTAGTATTAGTAACGGCCGTATGGTGCAAGAAAGCCTATGGCTTATGCAGCACCAGCCAGAAAAAAAAAAAAAAAAAAAAATTCCGAACAAAACAATGATAAAAACAAAAATTAAATAAATAAATAATAATAATAATTAATAAATAAATAAAAATAATAAAATGAAATTAAAAATTAAATAAAAAGGAAATTAATCCCATCATCCTATGCGCTTCCCTTACCCGAAAGTACTATCCAGATGACCTTTGAATTTCCCCAAACTGTCGGCCTCTACCACCCATGAAGGCAACTTATTCCAGTAATTTATAACTCGCTGGCTAAAATAAAACTTCCTGCAGTCCAATCTAAACATTTCCCCGCGTAACTTGAATTTATGTCCCCTAGTTCTAGCATCATTTATAATCTTGAAAATTTTGTCCTCATTCATTTTACTGATGCCTCTCAGAGCCTTAAACACCTCAATCAAATCTCCTCTAAGGTGTCTAGTTTCCAAACTCTTCAACCCACATATTCGAAGTCTTTCTTCATAAGGACGCCCTTTTGCCGATCTCACCAGGCGAGTTACCCTTCTTTGCACCCTTTCAAGAAGCTCGATGTCTTTCTTTAGGTGCGGTCTCCATACTTGAACACAGTATTCCAAGTGTGGTCTAACATAGGCCTTATATAATGGGATTATCACGTCCCTATCTCTACTTGCAAAAGTTCGATAGATCATCGATAGGACACCATGGGCCTTCCTTGCAACCTGTTTACAATGCTCAGAGAATTTCATGTCTGACCGTATCGTAACACCCAAGTCCCTTTCCTCCAGTACTGGGTTTAGTTGAACTCCACCAAGTGAATAAGTTATTTTGGGATTACTGTTTCCCAGGTGTAATACCTTACACTTTGTTGGATTAAAGCACAGCTGCCATTTTTCTGACCATTCTTGAAGTCTATCTAGGTCTCTCTGAAGAAGCTCAGCTTGACAGTGATCATTAACTACTCTACCAATTTTAACATCATCTGCAAATTTAGACATCACGCCCTCTATCCCTTCATCAATGTCGTTTATGAAAATTAAAAACAACAGTGGTCCTAATACTGATCCTTGGGGAACCCCACTTCTTACATCAACCCAATCTGAGGAATAGCCATTTATCACAACCCTCTGCCTCCTGCCCTGAAGCCATCCTTCTATCCATCCAAGGATTTTCCCAGTGATTCCAACCTGTTCCAGCTTATAAAGCAACCGCTCATGTGGGACTGAGTCAAAAGCTTTGCTGAAATCTAAATAAACAATGTCGAAATTATTCCCTAAATCCAGCTCGTGAGTGACCCTTTCGAAATAGCGAACCAGATTTGTTAAACATGATTTTCCCTTTACAAAACCATGCTGAGTATCCTTGAGAATTTCAATTCGATCCAAATGATCCTGAATTCCACCCTTGATCAATGCCTCCATGATTTTCCCTACTACTGAAGTCAGACTGACAGGTCGATAATTTCCCACTTCACTTTTAGAGCCACCCTTATGTATGGGAGATACATTTGCACTTTTCCAATCCAAGGGAATCTCCACAGAGTCTAGTGATGCTCGCATAACCAGCCTCAGTGGTTGAATGCACTCGCTTGCCGCCTCTCTCAAGATTATAGGGTATATTCCATCAACTCCAGGAGCCTTACTAGTCTGTAGGCTTGAAAGTTTTTTCATTAAATAATCTTGCGAAATTTCAATATCATTAATTACATATTTTTTAACTTCGCTCCCACAATTTCCCATTGCCACAAAAGGCTTTTCATTTGTAAATATCGATGCAAAATAACTGTTGAGTTCATCTGCAACGGCAGCTGGTGTATTTATTACTATCCCCTTTCCCTTACGTAAAGGTCCGATCTGGTTTGTCCTGCTCTTCTTGGCATTTATATATGTGAAGAATTCTTTATCCCCCCCTCTTTGCTCTGTTTGCTAGTGATTTCTCATAAACTGCCTTTGCCTGTCGAACCTTTTCTGTGGCTCTATTACACATCACCTTGTAGCTGTTATAGGCTTCAGTACTTTTTATTGCTCTGTAACATTTCCATGCCACCTTTTTCTGCTCAAGTAATGTGGCAACTTCACTATTCATCCAACTTGGAACCCTTCTCGTGGAGTATTTTTTTAATGGTATATACGCATTCAAGGCATCTGTGATTAATGTTTTAAAAGCGTACCACAGTTCAATTGTATTCATTCTCTGCGCGATATCTACCCAGTTAATAGAGGCCATGTAGTACCTTAAGGCATCGTAATTTCCTTTTCTGAAATTAAAACCCATTCCTTTGCCTTTTACTTCTGCTACCTCTCTCGTCATCATCCACCGTAGAACTCCGTGATCACTTCCTGCTACTGGTTCCTCTACTGTCAGCCCTGTTATGTCATCTGATTCATGTGTGATGATGAGGTCTAGGATATTCTTTTCTCTAGTACTTTCCCTGACATGTTGATACAAATAACAGTCATCTAGTTGATTTAAAAATTTTGTTCCCCATGTCGAGTTTCCTTCCCATTTACTCCAATCAATTAGAGGCAAATTGAAATCACCCATAATAAGGCATTGACGCTTACTTGCCCATTCCATTTGCATGTAGAGGCTTTTTTCATAGTCTTCACAATCACCTGGTCTGTAGATTACGCCTACTCGCATTGTACCTTTGTTTCCAACTATCTCACACCATACAGACTCTATACTAGCATGTGAAATGTCTGAATCTGGGAAAGCTATCGTCGCACTCAGGCTGCTTCTGATAAGAAGCATTACCCCACCACCCCTTCTATCTACTCTATCCTTCCTAAATACATTATACAAGCCGTACTGAAACTCATCATCCCCAATTTCCGGGTGGCACCACGTCTCCGTAAGCCCTATTATGTCCGCGTTACTTGTTTTAACCAGCAGTTCGAATTCGCTCATTTTATTGACGACACTTCTAACGTTACTGTATAAACAATTAAGATTTACTGTTCTTGTATATTTAACAACCCTAACACAACCCTTGAAGTTTTTTAGGCTCTCTTCCCTGATATTAGCTACCTGCTCACGGGAAACGTCTTTGCCCCCAGAACATCTAGATAATACGTCCAGTTGGGGTAACAGATAAGAACTCTTAAGGTATGTGCAAGAGTTACATTGACCAATATTATCAGAGTAACATATCAACTGTGTAGTACTACTACACTGACAGTGGTAGAGAATGAAATGGACCTGGGAGTAATTGTGCAAGCAGGGATGAAGTTTTCTGAGCAGTGCAGACAGTCTGCAAGAATTGCTCATGGTGTTTTGTCAATGATATACAGGAATTTTTCTAGCAGGGATAAGGAGGTGATTATCCCCTTGTATAAGGCAATGGTCAGGCCACACCATGAGTATTGTATACAGGTCTGGAAGCCTCATTTTAAGAAGGATGTAGAGCTGTTGGAACAAGTACAGAGAAGGGCAACAAGATTAGTGAATGGAACAATGGGTTGCTCTTATGAAGAAAGGCTTAAGTTTTGGAAATTACAGTATCTGGAGACTAGGCACCTGCGAGGTGATCTGATTGAGGTGTATAAAGAATGATTGGTGTGAGCATGCTCAATGCTGATGGTATTCTTCCTCTTGTGCAGATTACAAACCTGAGGGGGTATAGATTCAAACTGAGGAAAGACAGGTGTAGAATAGAAGTGCGGAAGTTTGCTTTTAACCAACGAGTGGTTGATTGCTGGAACAAACTTCCATGTGTTGTTGTTGTAGAAGTTGATAGCTTAAGTAGATTCAAGGCAGAACTAGACAAACATTTGGAGCGAGTGCATGGGTGAAATGAGAAGAGTTTTTTTTTTTTTTTTTTTTTGGGCTTATAAGCTTGCTTTCTTGCATCATGGTCTTTTGCTAATGGCACCTCTATAGCCAGGTGGGAAGGAGCAGCAGTGCATAGCACATGCTTCTTGATTAGACCGGGGTTCGAGCCCGTCACCACCAAATACGGAGGATGCGGAAAGGTCAGGGAATGACCACCACATATCCCGGAGCAATATGGCCTTAGTTGGTAATGCTCCTAAAAACCAAATAACAAACAAAACAAACAAACAAGCCTTTGCTAATGCTAATTTATGTAGCTTTGCTTGGGGGCTTTATACCCCAGGGGCTCACATCTGGTGAGTATGGGCTTGGCACACCCAGGGTCCTGAGCTGGATATCATCATTCTTCTCTATCCTGGTGATTCCCTTCTACTTTTGACTCTCTCTCTCAGGATAACTTGGAAATTTTTTTTGGCTGGTGCAGCATAAGCCTCAGGCTTCCATGCGCCATATAGCTAATAATAAATAATGATAATTATTAAGGGCACATGATGGAAGAAAGCAAGCTTATATAGCATCAGCCAAAAAAAAAAAAAAAAAAAAAAAAAAAAAAAGCTCTTCTCGTTTCAATCATCCACTGGCTTGAAATGTTTGTCTAGTTCTGCCTTGAATCTGTTTAAGCTATCAACTTCTACAACCACAGATGGAAGTTTGTTCTAGCAATCAACCACCTGCTGGCTGAAGGCAAACTTCTGCACATCTATCCTACAACTGTCATTCCTCAATTTGAATTTATGCCCTCTCAGGCGATTATTCTGAGCAAGAGAAAGAATCCCATCAGCATTGAGCATGCTCAAACCATTCAAGGCCATATACACCTCAATCAGATCACCTTGCAGGTGCCTTGTCTCCAAACGTAATTAGCAATCCTTTGTTCCATTCACCTAATTTTATTGCCTTTCTCTGTACTCGTTCCAACAGCTCTACATCCTTCTTAAAATGAGGCCTCCAGACCTGTATACAGTACTCAAGGTGTGGCCTGACCATTGCCTTATACCTGCTAGAAAAATTCCTCCATATCATTGACAAGGCACCATGAGCAACTCTTGCAGACCGTCTGCACTGATCAGAAAACTTCATATCTGCCTGCACAATTAACCCCAGGTCCTTTTCATTCTCTACATTCACTGTCAGTGTAGTACCACACAACTGATACGTTACTCTGGGGTTACTGCTTCCCATATGCAGTACTTTACATTTGTCAATGTTAAATTCAGTTGCCACCTATCAGCCCATCTGCTCAACTTTTCTAGATCCTGATGAAGCAGTGTACAGTCATTAGTGTCATTAACAACCCTGCCAACATTCGTATCATCTGAAAACTTGGATATTAAGCCTGATATACCATCACCAATATCATTCATAAATACAGAAAACAACAATGGACCCAACACTGAATCCTGTGGTAGTCCACGAAGAGCAGTGTCCATTTGATTACCACTCTCTGTCTTCTCCCACTCAACCATCCCTTTATCCATAGCAGCCATTTTCCTCCAATGCCACACTGCTCCAATTTGTGCATCAGCCTTCAATGTGCAACAGTTTCAAAAGCCTTTCTAAGATCCAAATATACGATATCAAAATTATTCTTTCCATCCAGTTCCTTTGTGACCACATCATAGTATTTAATAAAATTGGTCAGACAAGACTTCCTCTTAACAAACACATGATGTGTGTGTGAGCTATAACTGAAGCCTTGTCTAGATGATCGTGCAGTGCTTCTTTAACAGTGCCTACATTAATTTTTCTAGAACAGAAGTTAAACTAACAGTTCTATAATTACTTGGTGTCACCCTTTGATCCTCTTTCGTGAATTGTGGTCACATTTGCACACCTCCAGTCCATGGGTACCTCCCCTGAGTCCAAGAAAGCTCTCATAATTATGGCTAAGGGTTTGCTTATTTCTTTTGCTGCCTCCTTTAATATAGCTGGATAGATTCCCATCCATCCCAGGTGTCTTTCTTATGTTTATCTGCAACAATTTTTCTCTCAGTTATTACAAAATCATCCAGCTCTCTGCCAGAGTTTAATTCACCTCTGGCATTCCCCTCCCTGAAAAACTTTTCATGTGTGAATATAGATGCAAAGTAATCAAATCATTTAGTTTGTTAGCTACCTGAGCAGGATCATCAACAGTTGAACCATCGATATCAAGTGGACCAGTCTGATTCATCCCCTTCCTTTTAGAGTTTATATAAATAAAGAACTCTTTGCATCCTTTACCAGAGATTTCTCATAATCTACCTTTGCCTGCCTAACCTCCTTTGTGGCTTGGTTAAAGACCAGCTTATATCTGTCATAGGCTTCCATGTCACCCAATATGTATGCCATGCATTTTTCTTCTCTACCACATGTCTCATTAGTTCATCTGACATCCATTTAGGCCTAAACCTTGAACAATATTTCTTAGTTGGTATGTAAAGCTTAGTAGCTTCCAAGATTAATTCTTTGAATGCTTCCCATTTAGAATCTGCTGTTGGTAACATCATCAGTTAGTCCCACTGTATAGAATTTAAATACTGTCTCAGACCATCGTAGTCACCTTTACAAGAGCAAAAACTCTTTCCTTTATCTGTGATGGTAGTTACCTCTTTGAGTAAATCCCACTTCATCACACTGTGATCACTTTCACCTACTGGTTCCTTTATCTGCAGATTCTTAATGTATGAAGAATCACTACTGATAATCAGATGAAGAGTATTACTCTTTCTAATTTTCTCCCGAACATGCTGCTGTAGAAATCAATCATCCAGTAAATCCACAAAAACCTTGCTAGTGTGTGAGTGACCAACCTACAAATTCCAGTCAATATCTGGGAAATTAAAATCCCATATGATAAGACAGTCTGATTTACTGGCTCACTGTATTTCTCTGTACAGTTGTTTATTTATACTCATCAGAGTCGTTAGGCCTATAACACACTCCTCTCAATTTTGCTTTCCCAGTGCTTATGTCACACCAAACTGACTTGACACTGCACTGTCCAGCCATGTCGACTGGCTGTACTTTCTTGGATTTTATATGTTTCTGAACTAATAGCATAACCCCTCCTCCCTTCCTGTCCTGTCTATCGTACTGTACACTTTGTGCTTCCCAAATTCCAGTTCTGCATTCCTTATATCTATGCTTTTTTCTCTGATATTCCAACAGTATGTGCCTTTTATGTTTTGACAACACCTCAAAATTCGTCAAATTTATATACCAAACTCCTAGCATTGGTGTACATGCAAGTATACATACACCTGTTCCCCTTCTTAGCTATCCTAACACAGCCCATGTATTTACTTGTTCTGCAATGACTTCCAGCTGTCTCTGGAATTCCCTGCACCTTGTTTTCCAGGCTGTTGTTCATTCTAATAGAAGCAGTGCAAACATCACTTTCACCTAAATCAGCAGCTGCTTTTAATCTATTAGTCCAAGTATCCCCCCCCCCAAAACTAGCAGTTTTCCGACCCATCTAACACTGCCTCGATGCAGATAAAGTCCTCTTCCTTGCATCATTCAGCCATTGTAACACTAATATAATCACTCATTCAGAAATAAAAACTTGTCCTTAGCTCTTTATGACTGATTTTCTTAGATATCTCCAGTGCTAATGCATTATGATCTGTGCCTATTATGGAGCTCCTTTACATGAAGATTTTTTGTGGATAGTGATTTTGTTTATAATAATGACCAAGTGAATAATATTGTTTCCCCTAGTTGTATCCATGATGGCCGACTGGGCTAGCCAGGTGGGTAAAGTACCTGCCTGGCAACCAAGAGATCATGGATTTGAATCCCGCCTTGGGCTTGAATCACAGTAAAATGCAAAAACTTTGGGAGGTGCATTATGGCCACAGAAGCCGATGCACCAACAACTAACAAAAAAAAAAAAAAAAAAAAGTATCCATAATCTAGTAAATGTAGATAACTGTTTTTCAGGTAGTCCAGGAAGCAGACTGGTACTGTCTACATGCTCTAAATGTAAATTCCAATCTGTGTAAAGATAATTTAAGGGATGATGATTTGCTAGCAAACTGCAGTTGTTCATGTACTGATAATAGTAGTTTATGCATTCATTTCCATAATGAAACATACCTCCGTAACATTCTCTTCACAGCTTTGTCCCTCTATCTACCCTTTATATCAACACCACACTGGTTAACTGTTATTCATTGTTATCCCTCTAGTGGATCAATTCTTCTCAAAAAAATTTTTTAGCTTAAGCATTATTACCTCATCTTTTAATGTTTGTCCGTTCTGTATACATTATGACGCTATGTTACTGTAATCTCTTTTATGTCATGTTGAATGTATTGGCCAGTAATTCAAATGCATTGAAGTTGCTTACTGTGCTTCTGCTGTTAGTGTGCCATCAACTGATGACATGCTTTGTTCTACTCATAGTAATTCTAATAGAGTTTGTAATTGGCTCTGGTAGTGCTACCCTTTGCACCTTCAAATTAAACTGTTATTTCCTGTTAGTGTGCCATCAACTGATGACATGCTTTGTTCTACTCATAGCAATTCTAATAGAGTTTGTAATTGGCTCTGGTAGTGCTACCCTTTGCACCTTCAAATTAAACTGTTATTTCCTTGCTCACTGTACTTCTGGTGAATAATTCCTTCCTGTGCTAAGTGGGAATCATATAAAGTTCTGTGGCAGCACTATTTATTATAATTTTAGAATTTAGAAGGTAAGGGTGCTTTCCAACAGTTGGAAAGCACCCCTACCTTCCAAGAGCTAACAGTTTTCTTGGATGTAACATGTTTTGTTGAGTAACATCAGCAGATATCATTGCACCTGTCTTGTTTAAGTTTACTCCATCTCTACAAAAAAAAAAAAAAAACTTTCTTCCAGTAAGTATACTACAGGGAAAAAATTTTAACACTATAAAAACTTTAAAATTGACCAACTTTTACCTTGCTATGTGTGCTCTCCTGTCATACCTAGGCATAATACTAGAAACATCTACTGTAAAGCCTAGATCACAACACTTTCTCAGTATCAGTTCATAACATCTAACAAGCTTCTAAGCTTGCCTAGCTCTAATATCATTAATTATCACTTTTAATATCATTGAAATCTTGTGTTTTTCTTTGGGTAAAGTTACTCCAATCCTGTTCTGTGTGTCCTTTTTACACAATAGTTACCTACTTCTCTAACAAGAACATCAGTGAGTATTGTAACCTCCTCCCTTGCCCTTTCAGTTCTATTGTAATTCACATCTATCTTCTCTTTTACATAAAGGCTCACCATTAAACCTGCAAGTTGGAAGCTCCCACCAAGTGTTTCTTTTTTAAATGCTCCAGGAATGATGCATTTCATATCATGTTGAAGTGGACATTCAAGAGTAGGTATGGTTCAAGACTAGCCCATTATGTTCTAGCCATTTTTGACCATCAGAACAAAGTTTTCCCAGGAAGATGGATTGAAATGTTTTTCACTAAATTAGCCAGCTTTCAAAATTTGGCCTGTGCAGAGGTTAGCCTGTGATAAATAGCCTTATCAGTTATAGTCATGATAATTCAGTGACTAAGATTGCTAGTTTGAATATGTTTTCTAGTTGGGATAAATATACAAGGTGTGGCTATTAAATAACAAAAATGGTTGCAATAAAATAAATATAAAGAAATATTTTGTACATTACAAGTTATTCCCTTCAAAATAATTGCCTTGGGTTTACACACACACTGTTCCATACATTTCTTCCAAGCACATTAACATTTCTGGAAGGTAAGATACCTTCCAGAAATGTTTTCTGAATGCCTTCAGTGTACAGAAAATGAGTTCTCTTAAGTACACTTTTCAGTTTAAGGAAGAGAAGGGGAAAAAAAAGCAAACAGAGAGCATGTTGTGTGTTGGACATTACCTTGATGGAGTATCCAACCATCCTTCCACAATTCAGGTCTCTTCAAATTTTTTCATGCAAGCTTGTTAGAGCTTTCACATGGTATGATTGATAGTCTGATTTGGTGGGACATATTCAGCCATAATAATTCCTTTAATATCAAAAAAAACAGAAAGCATGGATTTCATTTTTGATTTTGGCATTCTTGATTTTTTTTGGTTTTGGGGACTGTTTTATCTTTCATTGCATTGTGACTGTCTTTTAGTTTCAGTGTTTTACTAGAATAGCCAACTTTCATCAAAAGTAATTATAGTATTAAGAAAGTCTAGATTTTCTTAGTTTTTTTCAAAACCTCTTCACAAACTTGGAGTCTTCTGATTCTTTGATCTTCATTCAAAATTTTTGGCACTATCTTGGCACACACTTTTCTCATGCTTGAATTTTCAATTAAATTTGTCTAGCTGTTTCCTTGTCCATGTTGATTTCTAATGAATAAACAATGATTGCTTCTAATCAATGTCCTTCCCAGTCCACATTTTCATCAGTTTTCATGGATACTACTTAATCTTCATAATCTTCTTCCATGTTCTCTCTTCCTTTTTAAAATCTTTTATGCCATTCAAATACATGAGCTCTTGACATAGTATCTTCCCCATAAACTTGCCATAACAGCTCATGACATTCAGTCAGTGTTTTCTTTAGTTTTGTTAAAATTTTGAGGTTGATTCATTGTTTGATTCTTTTGTTTGTTATTTTTCCAGCAAACTGTAAAGTTTGTTTCATAGATTGTGCTTGGTGTGTAGTGGCTGTGCACACGGTCTCATTATTTAATAGCCACACCTCGTATAGCACATTACTTTGAATTTCTGAAAGATCTCAGTAGTACTTTTCACAAATTCACTCCCAACGTGCCATAAAATATGATATAATGAATAATTAAACTTGGTATTGCATCATTTTGTGTGCAGAAAATGATAATGACCATCCTGATAATCTTGAACATTAAGAATGTTAATCACTAACACTGATTATTAAATGTGCCATTACGTTAACAAATGAAGACAAATTTGTTTTGTATATTACATTTTATGACAGAAGACTCGTGAATAAAGGTACTTATGGCATACAGTGTACTTGGAAAGTTATTGATTAATAATAATTAGCAAAACAAAATGCCTTGGCTCCTCTTTCAGCTGGAAAAAAAATAGTAAAAGGAAGCCACATGGAGTTATTAAAATTAAAGTCACTGAGTTAAAATGACTTAATTTTTAGAATTGAACAAGTCTTGGTTTATGGAAAAGCAAAAATATGGTCATTGTGATCTGTAGTTAGCAAGATTTAGAGACAGCAAATTTTGAGTCAGAGATAGTAAAAAAATAGAAGATTTTAGGTTTGGTCCTTTGTGATATGGAATATTATACTGTGCACAAATACAAATGCCCTTTTACAATAGAAATCATAAAGGAATTACAAATGTTGCAAATGAGTCATATCATTAGATAGGTGCCCAGCAGGCATTTCACCTTGTGTAAAAGATGAACAGTAGTTAAGATAATTGATAATTTAAACAGATTCACTAATACAATAAGTGGAGATTGAAGATATAAATTTTTTTTTTTTCTTTTTTCATGCAAGGGTAATGCTTGTTCCATTATTTTTATTTTCCTTGGTTCTTTATGTTGTAAGTTGAGAAAATCATAGTGTGAAGTGATGGAATTTTGAAATATGCCTTGCAAATAAAGAAAATTTTATCTACCTCTTAACAAAGCATGGATTTAGTAGTGCTTCTCACAGCACATTACTATTCATGCTCTCTCACTCTCCAAGCATGATCTGGTAAAATCAGCGTGTGGAAATTAAAACATGACCTTTAGGTTCATTTTGGGCTGGTGATAAGTTTTATTGCTATACTCTCCAGTTGGAAGGGATGTTGGGTCTTACTATAAATCCCATCATATTCTCAAAGGACATCATTCATGCTATGTGATCGAACAGATTCAGATAAGGAAAAGTTAATCACACTAGACATTGCAGCTTTAGGCCTTCAACCTGGAGAATATGCCGATGGTTAGCAACTTGCTCAATGTGAAGGCATAATCAGAGGATTTGATTTCCACCGATTAAAGCAGACTTTTCTAAAGTTCTTTATTCTTGCAACTGGGAAGGACTGGCTTCATCACTACTATATGGCTTCATCACTACTATCAGCATTTGAATTTTAAGTGGTAGCACAGGCATAAATAGCAATCTGCATCCACACCTTGGTTGTCTCTTTAGGAATATTCATGATCTTAGCTCTTCCTCTCTCATTGGGTAACAGAATATGATCTGGCCAAATCCAAACTTAAAACAGGAATCTTAACAACTCCAACACTTTCCTAACTCCACCATATCAATAGTAAAAACTTGTGAATAGTAACTAGAACTTTGATTTTAGTTGGGTATATATAATAAGCTAACAACTTTAATTTTAGATGCATAATTAAATTCATGATCTCAATATGAAGTTTTAGTGGATTTTTCAGTCATTTCACAAATATAGAGAAAGCATTGCTAAAGTGAGTATTCGTATAAATGGTAAATCCCAATTTCCCATAATAAGTGTCTTCAATAAGTATCTTCTTCTTCATCTTCTCAACCTTCAACCCATGTGCAGTACTAAGTACTATGCATGTTATTTTTTTCACTGGTTTTCACTGATTGCAATAAAGATATATATATAGGTTATAATACCTCTCTTGCTTGGAGTTTTCATAAATAAAAAAAAAAATAAGTTTAACTGCGAAGTTTACTACACTTTTCTATTTGTCAATGTAATATTTTCTATTTACCTATCACTGCTCTGCACCCATAAAATGTATGTCATATTATAAATAAAATAAAATAAAAATAATCCTATCTTGTTGTTCTCGTCAGTATATTCAAGTAAATTCTGAATAATGCAACACTAGCAATAAACTTTAAGTTCTGTGGACAGAACCATGGTCAAAATGGCATATGGGTAGATTTCCATCTCATTCCAATACTAGGATAACCTCTTGTGAACAGAGGACACTTTTTGCAGTAACTGGGATCACTTGTTGGAGAGGAAGATAAAACCACAGAGGTTTCATGTTTGGTGGCAAAACCTTGTTACTATCAATGTTTAATTTTCCATATAACTACCTTAACTTCTGTATAATGTGACAATCCAGGAACTGCTTTAATTTTGGATTGGTCATTGACTCATGAATAAACCCATCAGCAATAGAGGAATTCTGTATAGCAATAGAGGATTCTGTATAATAACAGGAGCCTAAGCCAAGCAGGAAGGTGCCAAAAAGTCCTCTGCCTCAACTGCCAAGTTGAGAGGTGCTTCATGCTCAAGAAAATTCGGCTTGAAGAGTTGGAGCATATCAGAGGAACTCCTCCTTGGATGCTCATCTGCACATAAGGGCACTTTTTAAGCATTTATGATGACTTACGTAGTATATGTATTTTGAGAATATTTTCTATTGCTTATATCATAAAATCTAGAAATTCTTTATAGCTTTTTAATAACAGTTTCATGTTTATCAGTTAAATCTCTTGTAAATTGAAATGTGTATTCTTATTGTGATATTTTGTTTTTCTCTTCCTCTCCAGCATAGCCTAATTTGTTTATTTTCAGTTATATTGATTCTCAAATTGTATAGCATCTACCAAAGACATTTGCACAGTCTATCAGTTTTGGAACATAATAAGTTTTAAAGAAGTAAAGTTTCAGTGAAATGCCTAATTTTCATCCAGTCTTGTTGGACTCTAAATTAAAGTTGTAGTCACAAGAAAAAGAAACTCAAAAATATGTTTATGAATATGATTGCACAATGATATAGTTGATTAAATATTTTAAATCAGGGTTTTTTAAATTTTATATTCTGAGGACCATATCGTTCATTCCCCCCATTCAACTTTGAATACCTTTGAATAACGTTCATTCCCCCCATTAATTCATGCATATGCATTTTTTTTTTTTTTTTTTTTTCAACTTAATGTTTTGAATCTGTTAAAGTGTTGACTTTTCTTCATCTCTTTATTGACTTTTTTTTATGTTACTTCGTAATGGCTGCCTCAAAAAAAAAAAAAAAAAAAAAAGCCTAAAATTTTTGTTGTATACTATTTAAAGACAGATGTACTGAACAGTATTTGTTTGCAAATGTGTTGTTTTTTGCCATCTAAAATATTAGTAGCCACCAATCTTAAAGAATATAATGTGAGTAAATGTTCAGATAAGTGCAATCAGTTCAGAAGAACAGCTTAGGAATGGCCAAGTTTATAACCTTTGAAAAACACCTTGTAGAACAGTATATTTGTGCCTGAGCTTGGAATGTTTGTATTAGTGAAATCATCAAAGAGGGTCTTAAGTCTGTTGCAGATGTAAAGAATTCAGAGGAAAGCAAACCATTTACAACATATGCTTACTACATACAGTTAATTGTTTGAAGGAGAATTAAAAGGTATATTGAAGAATATCGAGAAAATTCATATAGTCTTCTGTCTCTTTGTCAATAGATAAAGTACTGATGTCTGAGATATTAATTGGTACTTTGGCATTAATAGAGATTCTAATATTTCCCACTTCAGTGAAGTGATTGAGTCTGCACCGATTACTCATTCTACTTTATGAATGAGTAATCAGTGCAGACTTGTTAGAAAGTTTGATAAAATATTTTCAGCAATGATTGAAGAATTGTTTCTAATCAAATAATATTTACATATAGTGTAGCAGTTGTGTCTGTGTATGTATTCTGTTTGAAGATTAATAAGCATCTAAAATTAGTAAAATTTGTGATGCTTTATAAAATTTAAATTTATCAAAAGATTTATAATACTTATTTAGCTATAATGGGTATTGCCTTATATCACTTAGGATTCTCCAGATTCCGATGAATGTACATTGTCAAAACAAAAACAGCAAGACAGTCCGTTCATTGACTCAAGAAGACCAACAGTTGTAGATATGAAAGGTAAGCACATAAGCTGTTTATTTATAAGCTGCAAGTTTTAAATATTTTAAAATTATTGACGTTTTAAATATTATCTAAAAAAATACACAATGTTTGTTATGAAAGAAACTAATATAATTATAGCTGACATTTAGAAACTATATACACATTAAAGAAACACTTAAAAGCATAAGTAATTTGACTTTTCAGCAGGATGGAGACAGGATATGCTACCTGTCCTCATTAGTAAAACTGTAAAAGTGCTAACACTAGGTTGACTACAGACAGTAAACTAAGTGAGGAAGAAGATAATGTTAAAATTTACAGACCAGTCACACACAAGATTGGTCTGTAATCATATGTTTAACAGATGACTGCTGAACAGTACTCTTCCTTTTCTACTGTGTAAGTATGGATGACCTGAAGGAAAGGTACCATTAACATCACCTGAGTGAAATTTTTGATGATCATTTGGATGATCATTTCTTCTTTGTGCTGCCTCCTGTTTTGGAATTTAGTATTACTATTAGTAGTGACAAATGATGCAAGAAATCAAGCTTATACAGCATCAGCCAAAAAAAAAAAAAAAAAAAGAATAATAATAGAGAGTTTCCCATATCACCCCTCCATCCCCTCCAATAGTTTGTGAAGTTCTTCCTTGAATTTATTTAAACCACCCACTTCCACAATAACAGGTTGAAGTTTGTTCCAACCAATCAACCTACCTGCTAGCTGAAGGCAAACTTACATGCCTCTTATCATGCAACCATCTTTCCTCAATTTGAAGTATGCCCCCTCATATGTATAGTCTGAGCAAGAAGAAGAACAGGAATGCCATCAGCACTGACCTTACCCAATCCCTTCAAAGCTTTAACACCTCACTTAGATCACCTCACAGTTGCATATTCTCCAGACACTGCAATTCACTGAACTTAAGAAGCCCTTCTTGGTAAGAGCACCCCTTTTGATCCAATCACCAATCTTATTACCCTTTTCTGCACACTTTCCATTAGACCCACTTATTCTTAAAATCAGGCCTCCAGACCTGTGTGCAGTACTCAAGTTTCAGCCTAACCATTGCCTTATACAATAGGATAATCACCTCATTTTTCATTTTTTCACTATCCTGAGTATAGTAACACAGTTGGTATGTTAATTTGGGATTACTGCTCCCCATATATACCTTCTATTTGTCAGAACCTCAAGAGAACTTCATATCTGACTGCACAGTTACATCACAGGTCATTTTCATTTTTTCTTCCCTAACTATAGCAGCACACAGTTGGTATGTTATTCCATGACTATTGCTACCTATATGCAGTACTTTGTGTTTTTCAATGTTAAACTCTAACTTCCACTTCTCTGCCCATCTGCCTTACATTGCTTGGAGGTTGATCAAATTCGAAATCACCTATCCTCAACATTGTCCTTGCTTATAAAGTACAGGGCAATATTAAGGAAAACTCCTGAGTTAGGATTAAATTTCAAGCTCTCTGCAATTCTGCCAGAAATGATATGAAGGAGTACATAATAAGAGCATTGTAAGTACATAATAAGAGCCATTACTACTACTGCTACTACCATTACAAGTTAAGAGGGATCATAATCTTAGTTAAGAAACATAAAATCTAAGGAAGTGCATCTACTTGATATATATGACCAATGGAATGTTGAGTCAGCTTAGTATGACATAAGCACTATGAAAATAAAAATGAGGGTAGGAGAGTGTCATAGGCCTAATAACTGTGATGAGTATACAGAGAAATAGAGTGGAAAAATAACTCAGAATGCCTTATAATTGGAGGATTTTAACTTTCCAGATATTGACTGCAATTTGTGGGTTCGTCAATCATACAGTGACAGGACTTTTCTGGATTTTGTTGGATGACTGTTTTCTACATCAGTTTCCTAGAGAGACAACTGGGGAAAACAATACTCTTGATCTGATTATCAGTGGCGAATATTCATACATTAAGAATGTGCAGATAAAAGAACTACTGTGTGATAGTAATCACAGTGTATGGATGTGGGATTTACTTAAAGATGAAACTACCATCAAGTGTAATGGAAAGGGCTTTTGTTTTCATAAAGGTGACTACAGTAGTCTCAGATAGTTTTTAAATTCTATACAGTGGGACCAACTGATAATATTACCAACAGCAATTTCTAAATGGGTTATTATTTGGTTTTTAGGAGCATTAGCAACTAAGGCCATATTGCTCCGGGGATATGCAGTGGTAATTTCTTGACCTTTCTGTATCCTCCATATTTGCTGGTCACGGGCTTGAACCCCGGTCTAATCAAGAAGCGTGTGCTACGCACTGCTGCTCCTGCCCACCTGGCTATGGAGGTGCCTTCTAAATGGGAAGCATTAGAAGTAATCACAGAAGCTACTAGGCTTTTCATACCAACAAAGAAATACCGTTCAAAGATTAGATCTTAATGTGCACTTCCATGGCGCACTGTTCTTCTTCTGTATAATTCCTGCTCTCTCTTTCAAAACAGTCCGAACACATGCTGCCACCAGCCAACATCCATTTACTGTCCAACTTCAAACTCACAGAACCAAGTTTTCATCTTCCTCGTTTATTCATTCAACTGCCGTTTTCTGGAACAACCTTCCTTCGTATGTATTTCCTGAAAATTACAGTCTACAGAAGTTCAAGTCTAATGTCAACAAATATTTTCTTTTGTCTTCTCAACCTCCAACCCAAGCACAGTACTAAGTACTATAGGTTCTAATACCTCTCATGTTTGGGGTTTTCATAAAAAAATAAAATAAATATGGATGTCAGATGAACTAATAAGATTCGTTGCAAAGAAGAAAAATGCATGGGATACATACAAATTATCAGGTGATACAGAAGCCTGAGGTAGTTATATACTAATCTATAATCAAGTCACAAAGGTGGTTAGGCAGGCTAAGATAGATTATGAGAAGTGTTTTTTGCAAAAGATACAAAGACTTCTTTACTTATATAACCCAACAAGAGGGAGGAGAAGCACATTAGCCCTTGATATCAATGGTTTCAATGTTGGTGCAGGTTTCTGACAAACTGAATAAGTATTTTGCGTCTACCTTCACAAATGCAGAATTCTTCAGAGAAGAAGCTGCCAGAGTTTATCAAATTCTAACAGGAAACTAAATGATTTCATGATAGTAAAGAGGAAGAGAAATTGTTGATGCTTAACATAAAAAAAAGTCATCTAGGATAGATGGGATCTATCCAGTTACATTAAGGGAGGGAGGAAATGAGGTATACAAACACTTAGCCATAATTATGAGAGGTTTTTTGGATTCAGGGGAGTACTGTGTGGATTGGAAATATGCAATTGTATCCCTAGTTCACAAAGGGGAAACAAGGGGTGACATGAGTAATTACATCCCATTAGCTTAACTTCTGTTCTAGGAAAAATAAAAGAGATACTGGGTAAAGAAGTAATAGAGAACCATCTAGACAGGAATGTAGTTATACCACAGTTACACCATGGATTTGTTAAGGGGAAAACTTGAATGTCCAATTTGATTGGATACTATGATGCATTAACAAAGGAACTGGATGCAAAAAATAATTTTGACATCATATATTTGGATTTCAGAAAAGCTTTTGATATGGTTGCACATGATATGACTGCTGTACAAACTGGAGCAATGTGGCATTATGGGAAAGATATGCTATGGATAAAGAGATGGTTGAGTTATTATTATTAGCTGTATGGTGCACGGAAGCCTGAGGCTTATGCTGCACTAGCCAAAAAAAATTCCCAAGTTACCCTGAGAGAGAGAGAGAGAGAGAGAGAGAGAGAGAGAGAGAGAGAGAGAGAGAGAGAGAGAGAGAGAAAAAGAGAGAGTCAGAAGTAGAAAGGAATCACCAGGAAAGAGAAGAATGATGATATCCAGCTGAGTACTCTGGGTGTGCCAAGCTCATACTCACCAGATGCGAGTCCCTGGGGGTTGGAGAAGACTTAGAGAGAGCGATTATCAGTGGACACTACTCTTTGTGGATTAATGTTATTAGTGGAGTCCCCAGGTTTCAGTGCTGGGTCTGTTGTTATTTTCTGTATTTATTAATGATATTCATGAAGGCATGTTGGGTTTAATGTTAGAGTTTTCAGATGATACAAAGGTTGGCTGGGTAGTTAATGGCCGTAATTGCGGTATACCCTGAAACAAAATGTAGAAAAACTAGGTAGGCGGTCTGAGAAATGGCAATTGAATTTTAACATTGACAAATACAAGGTACTCATCATCATCATCATCATCATCAGCCATTTTCAATCCACTGCCAAATGAAGCCTCTATATAGCAACTTTCCAGTTCCATCTGTTTCGTGCAATGCCATCTATTTACTATACACAAACTCTTGAATTTTATCTGTTCATCACCGTTGTTGTCTTCCAGGTTTTATTTTAGCTCCTCTTGGGTACCATTCTGTTATTTTCTTAGTCTGTCTGTCATCATGTTCTTCAAGCTATGTATCCTGCCCAAGTTCATTTCAATTCTTTTGTTTTGATAAGAATGTCCTTTACTTGAGTTCGCTGTCTAATCCGTGTGTTTCTCTTCTTATCCAAAAGTCTGATTCCTAATATAATTTGTTCCAATAGTGACAAATGGGCCTGGAGTACTGGGGTCCATAGTTTCAAATACAGATATATACAGTTATACCCAGATATTTATTAACAAATAAATTACAAATAAAATAAAATATAAGTACAAAAAACCAGTAGCTTTCGGAACACGTGTCCCTTTATCAACTGATAAGTTAATATAAAATTTGAATACACTACAAGCAAAGTGTAGCGCGTTAATCATGCGTCATTGTTGTAGCACGGACGTGTGCTGCCTTACGCCAGTGATCATCCATCAATAAAACGGTTGTCTCTAGGATGGGATGCAGACGCATGCCTTTCTGGCGATTTAATGCCTTAGGGTTGTTTATTATGTTTAGTGATTCTAGCCATAGGCGGTGGTGAAAGTGTCGCGCATGGTCCACTATCTCAAAGTCGCGCTTGGGGTCAAGATCGTGGTTGGTAGCCCAAAAATGTTCTGCGAGCACGGACTGGTCAGTTTCGGCAAGCCGGATTGCTCTGTCGTGTTCCGTGAGGCGATCCTGGAGACGTCTCAATGTCTCACCTACGTAGCAACTGTTACAGGCCTTACAGGTGATACGGTACACTACATTGCTGCGTAAGACAGGTGTGATAGGGGTCTTCACACTGGAGACAAGTGAACGTAGGTTCCTACCGGGTAATTGTACACATTTGATGTTGTAACTTCTAAGGATCTTCGAGATACGTCCTGACACTCCTGGATAGTACGGAATGTAGGCGGACGATATGCCGACTTGCTTCGGAGGTCTTGGGTTGAATGTAAGTTCTTCTGCCTGTAACAAGCATCTATTCAGTACATGGGATGGATAACCGCATCTGGTTAGGTCCGCCTTCACATGGGAGATCTCGTTACGTCTAATTGTGTCGGTGCTGGAATGGCTCCAGGCCCTGGAGAATAGGGTGCAGGCAGTGCTATTGAGATGGCTTGGAGCGTGGCCGGACCCGTAGTTGGTGAATTGACCGCACCACATGGGTTTGCGGTATACTGAGGTCTCTAGACGTGGGCCTACGCGATGCACTAGTACGTCCAGAAACGGGAGCGAACCGTTCACCTCTGATTCTACGGTAAACTTGATGAAATTGGATAGGGAGTTGAGGTGTTCTAGTAGTACCGTTTCAGAACCACGTGGTATTATGGTAAAAATATCGTCGACTTATCTACACCACGTTATAATAGGTGTAGGTGGGTTCTGGTGTATCTGCTCCTCTAGATCTTCCATGGCGATGTTAGCTACTACGGAACTGACAGGGGCACCCATAGCAGTGCCATGTACTTGTTTGTAGAGTGAGTCTTCAAAGGTGAAGATGCTGCTAGAGAGGCATAGGTTGAGGGCGGTACAGATGTCATCAGTGGATAGTGACGTCCTGGATTGGAGGCTTAAGTCGCTCTCAAGGAGCCTTCTGGCGCAGTGCACGGCCTGTTGGACAGGAATCGAGGTGAATAAAGAGACCACGTCAAATGATGCCATGACAGAGTTGTCAGGGATAGAAATGTCCTTAATGATGTTAATAAATTCACTGCTGTTTTTAACGGTGTGAGATGTATTACGCCTCTTATAGGTAATACATCTCACACCGTTAAAAACAGCAGTGAATTTATTAACATCATTAAGGACACTTCATTAAATTCACTGCTGTTTTTAACGGTGTGAGATGTATTACGCCTCTTATAGGTAATACATCTCACACCGTTAAAAACAGCAGTGAATTTATTAACATCATTAAGGACATTTCTATCCCTGACAACTCTGTCATGGCATCATTTGACGTGGTCTCTTTATTCACCTCGATTCCCGTCCAACAGGCCGTGCACTGCGCCCGAAGGCTCCTTGAGAGCGACTTAAGCCTCCAATCCAGGACGTCACTATCCACTGATGACATCTGTACCGCCCTCAACCTATGCCTCTCTAGCAGCATCTTCACCTTTGAAGACTCACTCTACAAACAAGTACATGGCACTGCTATGGGTGCCCCTGTCAGTTCCGTAGTAGCTAACATCGCCATGGAAGATCTAGAGGAGCAGATACACCAGAACCCACCTACACCTATTACAACGTGGTGTAGATACGTCAACGATATTTTTACCATAATACCACGTGATTCTGAAACGGTACTACTAGAACACCTCAACTCCCTATCCAATTTCATCAAGTTTACCGTAGAATCAGAGGTGAACGGTTCGCTCCCGTTTCTGGACGTACTAGTGCATCGCGTAGGCCCACGTCTAGAGACCTCAGTATACCGCAAACCCATGTGGTGCGGTCAATTCACCAACTACGGGTCCGGCCACGCTCCAAGCCATCTCAATAGCACTGCCCGCACCCTATTCTCCAGGGCCTGGAGCCATTCCAGCACCGACACAATTAGACGTAACGAGATCTCCCGTGTGAAGGCGGACCTAACCAGATGCGGTTATCCATCCCATGTACTAAACAGATGCTTGTTACAGGCAGAAGAACTTACATTCAACCCAAGACCTCCGAAGCAAGTCAGCATATCGTCCGCCTACATTCCGTACTATCCAGGAGTGTCAGGACGTATCTCGAAGATCCTTAGAAGTTACAACATCAAATGTGTACAATTACCCGGTAGGAACCTACGTTCACTTGTCTCCAGTGTGAAGACCCCTGTCACACCTGTCTTACGCAGCAATGTAGTGTACCGTATCAGCTGTAAGGCCTGTAACAGTTGCTATGTGGGTGAGACATCGAGACGTCTCCAGGATCGCCTCACGGAACACGACAGAGCAATCCGGCTTGCCGAAACTGACCAGTCCGTGATCGCAGAACATTTTTGGGCTACCAACCACGATCTTGACCCCAAGCGCGACTTTGAGATAGTGGACCACGCGCGACACTTTCGCCACCGCCTATGGCTAGAATCACTAAACATAATAAACAACCCTAAGGCATTAAATCGCCAGAAAGGCATGCGTCTGCATCCCATCCTAGAGACAACCATTTTATTGATGGATGATCACTGGCGTAAGGCAGCACACATCCGTGCTACAACAATGACGCATGATTAACGTGCCACACTTTGCTTGTAGTGTATTCAAATTTTATATTAACTTATCAGTTGATAAAGGGACACGTGTTCCGAAAGCTACTGGTTTTTTGTACTTGTTGTTGTTTGTTTGTTATTTGGTTTTTAGGAGCATTAGCAGCTAAGGCCATATTGCTCCGGGATATGCGGTGGTCATTTCCTGACCTCTCCGCATCTTCCGTATTTGGTGGTGACGGCCTCGAACCCCAGTCTAATCAAGAAGCGTGTGCTACGCACTGCTGCTCCTTCCCACCTGGCTACGGAGGCACCCTTTTTGTACTTATATTTTATTTTATTTGTACTTTATTTGTTAATAAATATCTGGGTATAACTGTATATATCTGTATAATTTGTTCCATTCTTTGCTGTGTAGTTTTCAGCTTCTCTTTCATTGTTTTGGTGAGGGCACAAGTTTCACTTCATTATGTCATGCATTGGTTCATTATTTTACATTTCAGACAAATTAGGATATTGCTCCTCAGTATGTGACTATATTTCTTGAATGCTATTCATCCAAAATTTATTCTTCTCTTGACTTCCAGCTATTTATCATTATTACAGCTAATGACTTGTCCCATATAAGTATACAAAGCCACCTTTTAAATTTCTGCTCCTTCAACAGATATCATTAACAAATACAACACTGAGCCCAACATTGATATCATTATTTGTTAACGATATCAATCATTATCAGTCTTGCTGATAATGACTGATATCAGTCTCAACTGGCACCCCATGAGAGGATCCATTCTCTTAGATTTGGTATTCTCCTCAGCACCATGTGACCTCGAAGACAACCCTCACAATCTCTTTCAATCCGATCACGAACCCATTGCCATACTCCTGCACTTAGCCACACCTAACTTCAATATGCAAGGGCCAAAAAAAAAGAAAAAAGAAATAACATCCTCCAAATTCATTGATCCACCACGATGTCTTGAAGCTGCATCCTCCATCCCTTGGGAAGCTTTCAACAATTGTGATCTCCAGTTGGCTGTGGACCTCATGACCAGGTGGATCCGGACCATTGCCAACTATGGAGTGACAAAGACTGTCTGCATCACTCCCTGTTCAAGAGCTTGGTGGACACCTGCACTGAACAAAACTTTCCAAGAAAAACAAAATCTGCACAAGAGATGGAAAGAGTCAGGTGCTGTACAAGATCGGATTGCCTTCTCCAGAGCAAGGGCAGTGTTCAACCGCCAGAAATCATCTGCAATCAAAAAACATAAAAGCAAACCTACAAAAAGGCAAACCATGCTATGACTCTCGCCACACAGGAATTCCTAAAACACTGGATCTTGAACTGTTCAAGAACCATGCAATGTGGATGGACCACATTGCATGGTTCTTGAACAATGTGGCCCCGATATATCCAGGCAACTTACCTGTCAACAACATCACAATGGATATGCTTGCCACCGTTAGCATCACCAGGAAGCAGCTTATAACTGCTATAAATGGACTGCCACCCACCGCAACCGCAGGCCCTGACCTTGTGCCACAATTCATGATCAAGTGTCTCAGCACATTTATCATCGATCCACTACTCTCAATTTTTAACCGTGTCTTAATGCAGCACTACTTTCCCCCTCTCTGGAATAGATATCCTGTGAGGCCACATCCTAAATGCCAATCTGCATCCCTCATTAAACAGTTCAGGCCAATCTCTCGCTCTTCCAGCCTTTTGAAACTTGTGGAGAAGGCATTACTTTCAACCATCACCAATCAAATCTTGCCTCAAAAACCCCCACAAATTCACTATGCCATTCCCGAAAGATCCACAGTCACCAATTTAACATCCATTACCAGCACCATTCTCAGAGCACTAGAAGCTAAAGCAGAACTTGCCATCACGTATGCCAACCTTGAAGCTGCCTTCGACTCAGTCAGCATTCCCTCGCTCATTCACCTCCTAGAAAATTACTTCCATATAAAAGGTGACATGTTGTGGTTTATCACAACCCTGCTATCAGACAATCATTGTTCTTACAGCGGATCAAGATATAATCTCAAGAAAAATCACTGCAGGAGTTCCCCAAGGCAGAGTCCTCTCTGGAGCATTATTTACTGCAGTCATTATCCCATTTGTTCAAGAGAGAGAAGACATAATCTGCTATGCTGACGATATTAAGCTGCAAACCCAGATTAACCCGGGCAAACATATCTCAAAAATTAATGAAAAGATCAATCGAAAGCTGCACGACTTAGAATCCTATCTCCATCAATTTGGACTACTTATTAATCCTGCAAAATTAGCCCAAATTGTCGTTTCTTTGAAGCACCAACCCACTGAAGTCCAAGCTTCTCTAGATGGCATTCTCCTTCCAGTGGTAAATACACATACGGACTTGGGAGTAGTTTTCAAACCCCACATTGACAAGCTCATAACAAAATTCTGCAAAATGTGGTGGATTACCAAACAACAACTATTTTACGTTAAGGATCTGGATGTGACTCGGCAGAACGTATACACCTCTGTATACTCCGTTGTGTTATACGCCTCAGAATTATGGGCATCTGCAGCCCCCATGAATATCAAGCATGTGTACTCCTCCGAATACTGACTCCTTCGTTGGATCACACATAAACATCATCGTCCACCCCCAGCAAAGAACAACTGCGATGGCAACCGCACTGAACTTTGCCCGACTGCCAAACCTTATAATGGAAAGACGCCTCACACTAACTGCCAAAATGACCACTAGAATAATCTTGGAGCCAAACATATGGGAACTGTGCAGCTGGAGAATCCCTCAACCCAGACTGAGGTCAGCTCCAACACTTATAGCCAACCATAATAGACTAGCCCTTAGCAAACGTTTTCTCCCCAGGCAGATGCTCACTACAGTCCAAGCAATCGACGGCGACCTCTACAAATTTGCCAAGGATCGCAAATACCAGAGAGAGATCCTTGATGACCTAAACTCAGCCAGGCAAACTGCACAGTAATGTGGCAGTATAATAAATTTAAAAAGGATGTCTGTATAAGATTGTATATAATATAAAAAATGCTGTATAATATCTTCATGAATATATTTGAATAATTTAACTGAAACTTATTATGTTGTTGGCTCTGGAGGATGAACCCGAACTTCGATGTGGGCCCCGTCCTCAAGGCCTTTGTCCACCAGCAATGCGAAGCCCCTGGCATTCCTGCCATGAAGGGTACATTGTATACATCCTTTTGTACACAATAAAGATTTTATATATATATCAATTTGTTAATGACATCAATGAATGAAATCAGGCTTAATTGTCTAATTTTGCAGATGATATGAAGGTTACGAAGATGATATGATACGAATTATACTTTGTGAATTAGCTGTCCATTTCATACTGTAATGCTCACAATATTGTGAAAGATCCCCTGAAAATGTCATGAATCTGTGTCCACTGAATTACACACAATTTGACTCCAGAACCAAAACAGCAAAGAGTAGACTTGTGTAAAGAAATGATTCATATCATTTTGAAACACAGTCAAAACTTCTTAAATCGAATAAGGACTTGTGATGAAACTTGAAATTTTTTCATTATGATCCAGGGACAAAACAACAGTCAAGTGAGTGGAAAGCATTCTGATTCACCAAGACCTAAGAAATTTTAAGATTCTCATTCGGCTGACAAACAAATGGCTCTTGTGTTTTTTTGATATAAAAGGCATTCTTGTTACACATTTTGTGCCTTATGGAATGACTATGAATAAGGAGGCATTCTCTGAGGTTCTTTGAGTCAAACTTCGCCGCGTGCCATTCATGAGAAATGTCAAGAACTTTCCAGCATGAAGTGGTTTCTCTATTAAGGCAATGCCAGGACCTGGCTAATATTGTGCAGTCAATGATCACTGCCAAGGTTCTGCCGCATCCCCTTTATTCACCACCGCACTTAGCCCCGTATGATTTCTTCCTGTTTCCATGTCTGAAGAAAGCTCTGAAAGGCAAGTGTTTTGCATCCGACAACGATGCTAACAGCCGCAACAGAAGCACTTACGGTCTTCCGAAAAATGGCTTGCAAGAAGCATTTAATGCATGTATACAATGTTGGTGAAAGTGTGTAAAGTTCAAGGGAGAGTATTTCGAGAAGGAAAGATTCAGATGGTGACAATTAAGATAAGATCTTGTGCCAGTCCGCAAATGAAATGATCACTCCTTGTATAAGTTTGCATTATTTGCCACCCCTAATACTAATACTAAATCAAAGATATGTTCTCAGAAATGCTATCATTGCATTTGCATTTATTTCATGCAAAACTGGGATATGAAATAAAACTTCATACCCCAGTCTGGGGCACCTGTCATGTTCATTCATTATTTTTCTTGCTCTGCTGTTTGTTTTGTGAGTGGAAGAAACTTGGCATTCATAACCACCCCGTCTTCTTTAAACCTAACAGCACTGAATAACCAAGAAATAAGTATAATTTCTTGGTTATCCAGTCTCTTATAAATGGAAGTATGAAAACATTTTCTACAAAGAAATATTGAAGCTTCCCACAGGTTTTGAATAATGTCAATCAAATTCATAAGTTTTCTCAGGTGGATGAATTGATGGATTGACTCAGCTCATGTTTCCATCTATTCTCCAATATTCAAAACATAGATCAGTAAATAGACCAAACAGAACCCCAATCTTAATATTATCTATTGCCATGGTTGGCAACCTTTTTTTTCATGTGAGTGCCATTTTTGTTCATTTCAGTAATAAAAATCCTCACACATGCCACATGCTGCTTTGACAGGCGTATAAACATAGAAATGAGTAATTCCCATAAGCATCAGCATGCTGCAGGAAATGTTCCTGTGTGCCACCTGGTGGCACCATGCCGAGGGTTGTCATTGTTTAATCTACTGAAACTGCTGGCCCTGAAGTAACATACAATTGGAAAGCATGGATTTTGTTAGATGAAAGTCAGCTTAACCTTCCTTTGTGAATTCTGCTGAAAATTTTAGTCATTTAGTCCAGAGTTTCATAGACTTTTAAAGCTTGCACTCACCCTTAAAATTTCCTAAATGTCATATATCCCTCTTAAAATATTTCATAAATTTTATAAATGTGTCTCTGACATATTCCAGAACAAGGGCATATAAACATATTAGACATAATGAGTAAATTTGTAATGAGTATGCATACTTTTATAAATATACTTCAGTATATTTAATATTTTAGCACATTTAACCTCAAAAATTGAAATAAAATACACTCTATACCTGGATCACTGAGATTATTTGACCACATTTTGTTAAAAAATGTGTCATTAAAAATAGCACTCCCCAAAACCAAGTAGTGTCCCCCATACTTTGAGAACTTCTGTTCTAGTCATACTCTTTCTAGAATTCTATGCAGACAACACAAGTTCTTTCAACTTCTAAGAAAAGAAAAAAAACTGAAATCGATTGTCATAAACATTCTGTATCTAATAAACATGGCACCATGATCCTTGGATGGGATGAATGGTTCCACCTGGCATGCTCCAAGGCATTTCCAGTCTCAATGCATGTATGGCGAGCAATTCTATGCCCCTCCAGTAACACATACTGAGAGCTGTGATCCTGCTGGTATTATTTAAAGGTGGGTGTAAAGTTCCACTGTTGACAAAGCAGGTGGTCACCTCTGAAAGAAGGGCCGACCGGGCTAGCCAGGTGGGTAAAGTGCCTGCCTGGCAACCCAAAGGTCGCGGGTTCGAATCCCGCCTTGGGCTTGGATCAAAGTACTGCAAAAAAAAACCCTTGGGAGGTGCATTATGGCCACAGAAGCTGATGTGCCAACAACTAGCAAAAAAAAAAAAAACCACCTCTGAAAGATCCATGACAAAATATCTGGTGTTGCTTTTATCACTTTTTTAACTCCATAATATTCATATATTTATTATATCTATTTATTATTTTTATAACTTAATTCAGTTGTTTTATTGGTGTACTCTATTTTTATATTAAATATATGATTTAATCCTATGTTCAATTAAAATTTTTATTATTTACATAATTAAAAATCTTTGTCGTATACGGTTTGGTGTATTTATTGCAGTTATTATGAGTGATCAGTTGTTCTGTTAGTATAAAATTACCAACAGCAAACTACTTGAGCCAGTCCTTGTTTTTGTAAATATCAGAAACAGCTTGTTTTTCTCCAAATACTTTTCATATATGTAATAAAACACGCCTGCGTGCTCTGGATTCATAATTTATTTATTTTTGTTACACAGAGCATTAAAACTATGATAAATGAATTAGCTTTCGGCTGGGTGGCAGCCTTCATCAGATTAAAATACTTTGAATGGCAGTTAGAATAGAGATGCACTGCCAGGATGGTGCGTGAGACACGGGGTTAATTGTTTGTTGATGTTTGTGGCTGTGACGTATGGTGGTGACGTGGCCAGCGTTTGTCCATGGACAGAATTACTGTTTCTGTGATGGGTTAAGTTGACAACCACTGTTCCTGTTCAACGAGGTATCCGAGCATTTTATACTTAACGATTCCAACCAGGTGCGCCTTAGGTAATGGTGGGACTTGTCTACAACCACGACATCGCGGTGTGGGTCGATGTCGTGGTGGGTTGTCCAGACATGCTCGGCAATAGCTGAGTGTTCTACATCCGCCAAACGGATCGCCCTTTTATGTTCTGAGAGGCGTTTCTCGAGACGACGACCAGTCTCTCCAAAGTAGCAGCTCGTGCAGTCACGGCAAGAGATGCGATAGACCACACCACTCTGTAGAAGGGTGGGGACAGGTGTTTTTATGTTATGGACAGGTGTTTTAGGTGTTTATCATAAGCCTATGTGTGCTGGCCAATTTACCAACTTCCAGTCAGCACACACACGGGGCCACCTCCTCTCAACCGCCCGAACCTTGCTAACTCACGACTGGACACACTCCAGCTCTGCAGATGAAAGGCGCAAAGAGATCACCAGAGTCAAAGTAGACCTTACGAGGTGTGGCTACCCCATCGATGTCCTTAACAGATGTGATCTACAAGCACGCGACAACGTGACGACCAACAGCAACGCCAACAGTGACGAGTCTTCCATGAGGGCATTCATCCCATACTACCCCAACCTGTCACAGCAGATCGGTAGAATCCTAAGATCGCATGGGGTAAAGTGCATCCAACTCCCAGGCAAGAAACTGCGTTCTCTCCTTTCCAACATAAAAACACCTGTCCCCACCCTTCTACAGAGTGGTGTGGTCTATCGCATCTCTTGCCGTGACTACACGAGCTGCTACTTTGGAGAGACTGGTCGTCGTCTCGAGAAACGCCTCTCAGAACATAAAAGGGCGATCCGTTTGGCGGATGTAGAACACTCAGCTATTGCCGAGCATGTCTGGACAACCCACCACGACATCGACCCACACCGCGATGTCGTGGTTGTAGACAAGTCCCACCATTACCTAAGGCGCACCTGGTTGGAATCGTTAAGTATAAAATGCTCGGATACCTCGTTGAACAGGAACAGTGGTTGTCAACTTAACCCCATCACAGAAACAGTAATTCTGTCCATGGACAAACGCTGGCCACGTCACCACCATACGTCACAGCCACAAACATCAACAAACAATTAACCCCGTGTCTCACGCACCATCCTGGCAGTGCATCTCTATTCTAACTGCCATTCAAAGTATTTTAATCTGATGAAGGCTGCCACCCAGCCGAAAGCTAATTCATTTATCATAGTTTTAATGCTCTGTGTAACAAAAATAAATAAATTTTCATATATGCTTACCACTGAAAAACCAGAATCCAGTTTCTCATTGGATTCAGTTTCAGAAACATTCAGGTTTACGTGCTTTTTTTCTCACCACACATCTGAGATGTCATTATGAATAAAAAATATGCAGACAAAAAGTTTTGAACTGCAGTACCTCTTGTTGATGATACTGAATGGATTACAGTATTGTAAGCTGAGTTTGCACAAGAGCAAACGTTCTCATTTCATGCAAGTTTCACTCATACGCCGGACACTTTCCCATGTCATATGAATTTCAGTTCTTCACAACAGGAACTGTAAGTTGCATATAATATTTCAACAACAGATAACTAAGATGGTCATAAAAGAGAACATTATCAGATGCTGTACTGATAAATGAAAGCAAAGCAGCCTTTGATTATCTACAAGTTAAATTTGCTTTTGTGTAAAAATATTTTAACTAATAGTAGATAGCATTAGAGCAAGGCAGTAACACCACTGGATTCCATGCGAACAAATACTCTGGTTTCAGTATTTCAGTAGACATCCATTATTTCCAAAGTTTGTTAAATTAAAGCCTTAAAACAAGGGTTTACTGTATTATGCTCTCTCCATATAAACCTGTGACTACTTTTTTGCTGAAATACTATGTTTTGTAATTAAGTGTGCATGGATTATTCAAAATTGTAGTAGCCTTTTATTATTAAAAGGCTACTACACTTTTCTACACTACACTTATTAAGCTTACTTTTCTCTCTACGTTTTCCTAAAATATCTCTGTAGATGTCATTTGCTTCACTGCTCTTTAAATCTCCAACCAGGATTGTTTTTCTCTCTCTCTTTATTTACTCTTTAAAGATATTGAAGAATTCTTTTCTAATTTTTTTTTGAACCTGAAACTTGGTCATATGCACAGGAAAATTTCATCATCCATCTTTCACCTTAAATGTTGCCCATGGAATTCTACTGAAGTCTGTGATGAATATACCAAACATCTATGCAGAGTTGGCCAATAAATCAAATGTCTTATAATTGGGGATTTTAATTTTCCAGATGTAGACTGGAATTTGTGGGTTGTTTACTGACACACTAGCAAGACTTTTATAGATTTTTGGATGACTGTTCTACAGCAGCATGTTATAGAGGAAACAAGAGGAAGCAATTCTCTTGATCTGGTTATCAGTAGTGATTTTTCATGCATTAAAAATCTGCGGGTAAAGGACCCACCGGGTGGCAGTGATCACAGTGTGCTAATGTGGAATTTAATTAAAGACATAACTACTGTCAAAAGTAAAGGGAAAGGCTTTTTCTTTCGTAAAGGTGACTATGCTGGTCTCAGACAGTTTTTAAATTCTATACAGTGAGACAAACTGATGATGTTACCAACAGCAAATTCTAAATGAAAAGCATTCAAGGAATTAATATTGTAAGCTACTGGGCTTTTCATATCAAAGAAGAAATAAAGTTCAAAGCTTAGACCTAAATGGATATCAGATGAACTAATGAGGCTCATCGCAGAGAAGAAAAATGCATAGGAAACATATAAATTATCAGGTGATAGAGAAGCCATTGCTAGATATAAACTAGTCTGTAATTAAGTCACAGAGCAGGTTAGGCAAGTTAAGGTATATTATGAGAAGTTTCTTTTGCAAAAGATCAAAGAAAAAGAGCAAAGACTTCTTTACTTATGTAAACCCTACAAGAAGGGTTAATGTAAGTAAAGGGGGAAGCATATTAGCACTTGACTTCAGCAATTCAACTATTGATGATTAGGCTTAGGGTGCTGACAAACTAAATAAGTATTTTTGCATCTATATTCACACATGAGGAATTCTTCAGGGAAGAATATGCCAGAAGTTTATCAAATTTTATCAGGAGGTTAAATGATTTTGTGATAACTGAGAAGAAAGAAGAGAAATCGTTAATGCTAAATATAAAAAAGACTCCTATATGACAGATGGGATCTATCCAATTATATTAAGGAAGGCAAGAAATGAGGTATACAAACATTTAGCCATGATTATGAGAGCATTTTTGAATTCAGGGGAGAAGACCTTTATGAACTGGAGATGTACAATTGTATCCCCAGATCCAAAAGGGGATCAAAGGGTGACATGAGTAATTACAGCCTGTTAGCTTAACCTCTGTCCTAGGGAAAATAATGGAGATACTGCTTAAATAAGTAATAGAGAAACCATCTAGACAGAAATGCAGTTAT
Organism: Mastigoproctus giganteus; assembly: GCF_048544385.1. Classification (NCBI taxonomy): domain Eukaryota; kingdom Metazoa; phylum Arthropoda; class Arachnida; order Uropygi; family Thelyphonidae; genus Mastigoproctus; species Mastigoproctus giganteus. The sequence goes on along the minus strand of NC_143581.1, from coordinate 155,506,257 downwards.
ACCACAGTCTCACCATAGATTTGGTAAGGGGCAATCTTGACTGACCAGTTAGATTGGATACTATGCCATCCCTCTGTGTTACCAGGCAATACTAGGTGGTAGATGACCCTCATCAACCAGTGCAATACCATCACTTTGCTTATTGGAGGCTTAAAGTGAGGGAAACAGTTTTGTTTCCAGAGAAAAGCTTTGGCAACCCCTCCCATCAAACTAATAGAACAGACTTATCTGCAGAAAGATCTAAACCTCCCAGACACGTCCTCGTTCATTTCACAAATATACATGGTCTCAGACCCAATCTCAATGATGTCCATTTCCAATTGCAGTCTGCCAAACCCCCATGTACTTTTTTCTAACAGAATCCCAGTTATCTGTTAATTCAACCACTGCCCATCTCAGTTGTTGGAATTATTTGCTATATGATTCCTTTCAAAGGTGGTACCTGTGCATATGTCTGTTCTGATATTCCCTGTCAGCAACTTAATAATTTGGAATCTCCTCTTTTTGATATTCTTTGGCTTAAAATCTGTCAACCACATCTGTAAAATTCATCTGTTTCTCCTGTCATTCTCTAAACTCCACTAATCACTTGGAACTCTGACTTCTCTTTGAAACTTGACTTTCTCCAGTCCAAATTTCATAACAGTGAGGTAATTTTCCTTGATGACTTCAATGATCACAACTCCAGCTGGCTTCTGTTTTCTAGTCACACAGACCCAGCTGGGTGAGATGCTCAGGATTTGCAATTACTAATGAACTCGCACAGATTGTTCATTTACCTACCAAAGTACTTGACAATCCTAACCACACATTTGATCTTTATTCTCATTTGATCTTTATCATTTGAGATACACATTTGATCTTTATTCTCACAAACTACCCTTCAACTACAAGGGGAGTGATCCTCTAAGCACCTCAGATCACAACTTGGTGATGGCCTCTTCACCATGAGAGATCCTTTCCCTCATGGCCATTCTCAACCTCATGTTGTTTGGCATTACAAGAATGCAAAATTGGTTGATCTGCAAAATTTCTTTTCTTCTGATATCAGCATTTTCTCAGAGCATATCAGTGAAATTATTCTTGTAGGGATGAAATCCTTTATTCCACACTCCACCTTAAAATCTCCTCCTTTATCTAAACCTTGGTTTTCCAATGAAGTGCTAAGGATGGTCAAGAGAAGATTGTTGCATATCGTAACTGGCTTGTATCTGAATCTCCAGGTTCATTTTCTGTCTACACCAAAGCTTGCAGCAATTTTGAAGCAGTTATTAATCACTCCAAACTAGATTTTGAACAGGCTAAGGGTAGTAAACTTGTTTCTTGTCCAAATAGTAGTTGAGCATTCTGATCTCTTGCCAAAGCTATTGCCACAATGTTTTTCTTTCTCTGCCCCACCTGTGTCAAAACAAAATGATTCTATTGCCACTTCAGCCAAAGCTAAAGCTAATCTGCTAGCATCCTATTTTTCTTCCAACTTGTGTATTGATGATCTTGGTAAACCACCTCCCACCTTTCCCAGTACACTCCATTCAATGCCACCTGTGATCTTCCATCAAGAGGATTTCGGAAGGATTTTGAACAATCTTGATGTTAAGAAGACTCCAGGCCTGATGGTATTTTTTCATTCATTCCCAATACCTGTGCTGCTGAACTTACTCCTGTTCTGTGTCGCCTTTTTTCACTTCCTTATTCCAAAGGTGTTTTCCCTTCTACTTAGAAATTTGCTCACATCCAGCCAGTTCCTAAAAAAGTTGACAAATTCCACCCATCTAATTATCATCTCATTGCATTTACATCTACTCCTTCTAAATTAATTAACTGCCATCTCTTAAAATATCTAGAACCCTTCCATCTAATCAGTGATTGCCTGTATGGATTCCATAAGTGTTGATCCACTGATGATATTCTGGCTTATGTTACCCACCTATTGACAAATTCAATGCAGAAGTTTGGTAAAACTCAAGCAGTTGCTCTTGACGGTACAAAGGCTTTTGATCATGTTTGGCATAAAGGTCTAAATAAACTTCCATCTTATGATTTGCCAACTGTCAGTTTTCAGGAGTCAGTTTTCTCTCTGACTCCTCACTGTGGGTGATAGTAGATGGCTCTCTGTCTTCTAACCTCTCCACAAATGCTGGTGTTCCCCTAGGTTTGATTCTTTCTCCCACTCTTTTCCTCTTGTATATCAATGATTTTCTTCCACTGACTGGAAATCCTAACCATAATTTTGCCGATGATAACACAGCATTAGCATTAGTAGAGGCATATGATGTAAGAAAGCAAGCTTATTCAGCATCAGCCAAAAAAAAAAAAAAAAAACACCACTCCCATTTCACCCCTCCATTCGTTCAAAATACCTGTTAAGCTGAGTCTTAAATTTGTTTAGGCTATCAACTTTAACAACAAGTGATGGAAGTCTGTTCCACCAATCAACTACCCGCTGCTAAAGGCAAATTTCCACACATCTATCCTACATCCGTCTTTCCTCAATTTGAATTTATGCCCTCTCAGGTGATTATTCTGAGCAAGAGGAAGAATCCCATCAGCATTGAGCATGCTCAAACCATTCAAGGCCTTATACACTTCTATCAGATCACCTCGCCGGTGCCTAGTCTCCAGATGCTGTAATTTGCAAAACTTAAGCCTTTCTTCATAAGAGTAACCCTTTGTTCCATTCACTAATCTTGTTGCCCTTCTCTGTACTCGTTCCAGCATCTCTACATACTGCTTGAAATGAGGCCTCCAGACATGTATACAGTACTCAAGGTGTGGCCTGACCATTTCCTTATACAAGGGAATAGTCACCTCCTTATCCCTGCTAGAAAAATTCCTGTATATCATTGACAAGACACCATGAGCTACTCTTGCAGCTCGTCTGCACTGCTCAGAGAACTTCATATCTCCCTGCACAATTACCCCCAGGTCCTTTTCATTCTCTACGTTGTTGTTTGTTATTTAGGAGCATTAGCAGCTAAGGCCATATTGCTCCGGGATATGCGGTGGTCATTCCCTGACCTTTCCGCATCCTCCGTATTTGGTGGTGACGGGCTCGAACTCCGGTCTAATCAAGAAGCGTGTGCCATGCACTGCTGCTCCTTCCCACCTGGCTACGGAGGCGCTTTTCATTCTCTACCACTGTCAGTGTAGTACCGCAGAGTTGATACTTTGCTCTGGGGTTACTGTTTCCCATATGTAGTACTTTACATTTGTTAATGTTAAATTTCATTTGCCACCTCTCAGAGGTGCCTCCGTAGCCAAGTGGGAAGGAGCAGCAGTGTGTAGCACACGCTTCTTGATTAGACCGGGGTTTGAGCTCGTCACCACCAAATATGGAATGCGAAAAGGTCAGGGAATGACCACCGCATGACCCGGAGCAATATGGCCTTAGTTGCTAATGCTCGTTAAAAAAACCAAAACAACAACAACAACAAACAACAACAAACCACCTCTCAGCTCATCTGCTCAACCTTTCCAGATCCTGTTGCAGCAGCATAGCATCAGTAGTGTCCTTAACAACCCTGCCAACCTTTGTATCATCTGCAAACTTGGACATTAAGCTTGATATACCATCATCAATATCATTTATAAATACAGAAAACAACAACGGACCCAACACTGAACCCTGAGGAACTCCACTAATAACATTAGTCCATGTTGAGCAGTGTCTATTGATTACCACTCTCTGTTTTCTGCCACTCAACCATCCCCTTATCCATAGCAGCAATTTGCCTCCAATGCCACACTGCTCCAATTTGTGCAGCAATCTTCCATATGCAACAGTATCAAAAGCCTTTCTAAGATCCAAATATATAATATCAAAGTTATTCCCTGCATCCAGTTCTTTTGTGACTACATCATAATATCCAATCAAATTGGCCAGGCAAGACCTTCCCTTAACAAAACCATGCTGTGTCTGAGTTATAACTGAATTCTTGTCTAGATGATCCTGCAGTACTTCTTTAACCAGTGCCTCCATTAATTTTCCTGGAACAGAAGTTAAACTAACAGATCTATAATTACTTGTATCAGTCTTAATCCTTTGTGAATTGGGGTTACATTTGCACATCTCCAGTCTATGGGTACCTCCCCTAAGTCCAAAGAAGCTCTCATAATTGTGGCTAGGGGTTTGCTTACTTCCTTTGCTGCCTCCTTTAATATAACTGGATAGATCCCATCCACCCCAGGTGCCTTTTTTATGCTTATCCTCAACAATTTCTCCTCCACTTTTTCCTCTCAGTTATTACAAAATCATCTAGCTCACTGCCATTGTTTACTTCACCTATAACATTCTCCTTCCTGAATAACTCATGTGTGAATGTAGATGCAAAATACTTGTTTAGTTTGTTAGCCACCTGAACAGGATCCTCAACTGTTGAACCATCAATATCCAGTGGACCAATCTCATTTATCCCTTTCCTTTTTGAGTTTAAATAGGTAAAGAACTCTTTTCTGTTTTTCTTTGCATCCTTTGCCAAGGATTTCTCATAATCTGCCTTTGCCTGCCTAATCTCCTTTGTGACTTTGTTACAGACCAACTTATATCTATCATAACCTTCCATGTCACCCATTAATTTGTATATATCCCATGCATTTTTCTTCTCTGCCATATGTCTCATTAGTTCATCTGATATCCATTTCGGCCTGAACCTTGAACAATATTTCTTAGTTGGTATGTAAAGCCTGGTAGCTTCCAAGATTAGTTCTTTGAATGCTTCCCATTTTGAATTTGCTGTTGGTAACATCATCAGTTGGTCCCACTGTATAGAATTTAAATACTGTCTCAGACCATCATAGTCGCCTTTACGAAAGCAAAAACCCTTCCCTTTACCTCTGATGGTAGTTACCTCCTTGAGTAAATCCCACTTCAGAACACTGTGATCACTGCCACCTAGTGGTTCCTGTATCTGCAGATTCTTAATGCATGAAGAATCACTACTGATAATCAGATCAAGAGTATTGCTCCCTGTAATTGCCTCCTGAACATGCTGATGTAGAAAACAATCATCCAATAAATCCACAAAAGCCTTGCTAGTGTGTGAGTGACCAACCCACAAATTCCAGTCAATATCTGGGAAATTAAAATCCCCCATTATAAGACTCCCTGATTTACTGGCCCACTATTTCCCTGTACAGTATCTTATTATACTTATCAGAGTCATTAGGCCTATAGCACACTCCTATTCTCAATTTTGATCTCACAATGCTTATGTCACACCAAACTGACTCGACACTGCCCTGTCCATCAATGTCGACTGGCTTCACTTCCTTGGACTTTGTGTTTCTTAACTAATAGCATAACCCCTCCTCCTCTCCTGTCCTGTCTGTCCCTTCTATACACATTGTATTCCCCAAATTCCAGTTCTGCATTCCTTATATCTGTGTGACACCACGTCTCTGATATCCCAACATTTGCCTTTGATGTTTTGAGCAATACCTCAAATTCATCAAATTTATTTACCAAACTCCTAGCATTGATGTACATGCAAGTATACATGCACCTGTTATTATTCTTAACTACCCTAACACAGCCCATGTGTTTACTTGTACCGCGATGACTCCCAGTAGTCTCTGAAATATCCTGTATCTTGTTTTCCAGGCTGCTGCTCATTTCAATAGAAGCAGTGCAAAAATCACTTTCACCTCTGCCCGTGGCTATTGTTAATCTATTAGTCCTTGTATCCCCCCAAACTAGCAGTTTTCCGACCCACCTAACACTGCCTCGACAGCATCAGCAAATATTCTTGCACCCTTTCTATTTAAGTGTATCCCATCCCTGTAGAAGCAGCCTCTCCTGTTAACAAGTACAGACCAGGCTGAAAAAAATTCTACCCCTTGAGCCTTGCACAAACTTTCCAGGGCCGAATTGATCGAAAAGGCTCTCATCATATACTTCTTCCTATCGTGTTTGGGCTGAATTGCAGATACTTTCAAATTCAACCCTACCTCATGGCTTTTTTTCAACCGTGACCTGTACTTGTTAAGTAATTCTGCCGGTCTCCTACTCTTAATATCATTAGTGCCAACGTGTACAAATATATCACCTTTTATGCCCTTAAAAGATGATATCTGCTCTACAACATCATCAACCTTTGCCCCTGGCAGACATTCCCTGGTCCTGTTCCACCTATCCTTTTTACAAAGCATGTTCCCCGTTTCCCTGACAATAGAATCCCCAACAACTACTAGTTCCTGTGGGACCAGTGCATTCTGCCTAGGGGGTTGCCTCTGTGTTGCATGATGGCCAAGTGCAAGCTCTGGCGTTGATGTGGGCAGCTGAGAGCTTGATGGGCCCCTCAATTTAGTTCCTTCGAGGGCATCCACCCTGTCCTTCAAGCTCTCATATAGACCCATAATAACGCTGAGTTGTCGTCTGATTTCCTTACACTCCTTACATCGCGCACACACAAAGACATCCCCCATGGCAGTATCATTGCATTCCACCTTCCAGTCTGAGATACCTTGCCCTGCACAAACAACTTCAAATTCTCAAATATCCACTACCAACATCTTAAATGATGATCTCCAGTGCAGCAAAGTTAACTTATTTGATTTAAATCCTAAAACTCATTCCTGTCTTATATCTCACAAAGAGGATTCTTCTGCTCCTATGCTCATCTTTGATGACACTCTGATTTCTAAGCAAGATTGTATATCTCTATTGGGGATTACCCTGACTTCTAATCTCTTAGCATAAGCAAATTACAAATATTGCTTCCTCTGCATCTAAAAAACTGGGTTTTCTATTTTGCTCTCAGTGTTGCTTTTTCTTCCAAACAGCTCTTCACTTGGTACAAATCACAAATCTGCCTTTATTATTATTATTTTTATTTTATTATTATTATTAGCCATATGGTGCAAGGGAGTCTGAGGCCTATGCTGCACCAGCCAAAAAAAATTCTGGGTTACCTGGAGAGTGAGAGAGAGAGAGAGAGAGAGAGAGAGAGAGAGAGAGAGAGAGAGAGAGAGAGAGAGAGAGAGAGAGAGAGAGAGAGAGAGAGAAGTAGAAAGGAATCACCAAGAAAGAGAAAAATTATGATATTCAGCTCAGGACCCTGGGTGTGCCAAGCCCATACTCACCAGATATGAGCCCCTGTTTTTGTTCCCACATTTGGAGAGGTACCCCCAAAACCTCTCTCAGAGTTCTAGATTCCATTCAAAACAGGGCAGTTAGATTAATTACTGACTAATATGTAGGTTAGTGCAAATGCATCATTTTAACATAGCTATCTACCAAAGTAGTTGAATTAATTAATTAAATTGGCATCATTTTGGTTATATCTCATATTGTGACTGCCTTCACAACGAGTTGCCATGGTATTATACTACCTCGAATAAATAACACTTCACCAGTGAAGAAGACTATTGTTATTTATTCTCAGCGGATACCACCACCCAGATGGCACCGTTTCAAAGCTTGTTGGCTCCTCTTCGGTGGGTGGGCAGGTACACTAGTGTTGCAATAGTGACAACCCAGTTATGAAGTATAACTTCATAATATGAGAGATCCCTGATGGTGTGTAGTGATATAGACTATAAAGTATTTAAGGGCAAAGGCCTCATGCTATGAGGTAGAATGATTAATATGTAGGTTAGTGCAAATGCATCATATATGAGATATAACCAAAACGATGCCAATTTAATTAATTAATTTAATTACTTTGGTAAATAGCTATGTTAAAATGATGCATTTGCATCATTTTAACATAGCTATTTACCAAAAATGATGCATTTAATTAAATAGCTATGTTAAAATCATGCATTTGCATCATTTTAACAGATACTGTTACTTCAATGATTATATCCCTTTCTGTGGCATGCTTGTTCATCATTGCTTCTGTTTTTGCCATATTCATCTTTAGTCCGAAATCCTTACTAACTCTGCATAACTGATTTTAAGATTTTTAAGTACATGGCAGCTCGTTGTGAAGGCAGTCACAATATGAGATATAACCAAAATGATGCCAATTTAATTAATTAATTTAACTACTTTGGTAGATAGCTATGTTAAAATGATGCATTTGTGCTAATCTACATATTAGTCATTCTACCTCGTAGCATGAGGCCCTTGCCCTTAAATACTTTATAGTTAATTACTGAGTCATCTCCAACAGAGTTTTTCCCCTCTCTGTCTCTTAGATGTTCTGTTTCTGCTGTATGCTTTTTCTATAGATGCTTCCATGGACACCATTCTTCTGAATTTCCACTGTCTCTCTTCCAAACACATGCTGCAACCAGTCAACATCCTTGTACTGTCCAATTTCAAACTCGCAGAATCAGCTTTTCTTCTTCCTCATTTATTCATTCAATTTCCGTTTTCTGGAACAACCTTTCTTCATACATATTTCCAGAAAATTTCAATCTACAGAAGTTCAAGTCTAATGTCAACAAGTATCTTCTTTCATCTTCTCAACCTTCAGCTCATGCACGGTACTAAGTACTATAGGTTATAATACCTCATGTTTGGGGTTTTTCATTAAAAAGGGAAAAAAAAAAAACTGACATTCCATAATTTTCCCTGACTTACAGAAGCCAAACTGACAGGTTAATAGTTGTTGTTTCACCCTTTGAACCACCTTTTGAAGAGATGTTTGCACATCTCCAGTCCACAGGGACATTGCCTGAATCCATGGATATTCTTATTATAACAGAATATTCTTATTATAATAAAGTTTTGATTACATCTTTTATTGTGTCCTTCAGTGTAGTTGGATAGATTCTGTCAGCTACTGATGCTATGTTAACTTTTAATTTAAAAATAAAAAAAAAAAATTGAAGTAAAATTAAACTTTCATTTCTTCTTACTTTTCTCTCTCTCTCTCACTGGCCCCAACTTTGGGTGTTGTTTGTTTCATTTAGCCTCTTCATCCTTATAAAGTGATGGGATCTTTTGCTGGTGCCATTGTTTGGACTCCAGTGGTATTGGAATGATTGTTAGTACCCATACTCCTTAGGGGTTTAAGATTTAATCCATCAAGGGCAGTACATATATAGTTGTGGCCTATTTCCTCATGGTGTGTAGTGTACAGGTACTGGAATCTGGCCTTCTTAGTAGCTGAATGGCCAGAAACAGCCAAACATAATGTGTGCACGGTGCACAAATATAGCACATTACTCATTTCTGGCCATTTTACAGAGTTATGTATCATCACTGTGTACCACAGCGGAGTTGAACTAATGTTTGGGAGTAATTCTACAAAAGATATAATACATAAATAAATAAACTGGATCAAAGGTTTCTGCTGAATCCCCTGCAGCTCAGCACTGCTTACCAGACAATCCTTTCAAAAAAAAAAGTATTTCATCACTGCATGGATCTCTTGTTTTGGGAATTTATTGGTTTCAGTGAACTTTTTGACCTTTTTAAATCTAAATAGTAATAATGAAATTGGGTTAATATAAATGTTTATAATTTAATATTATCATGTATATTTTATTTTCAAATAATGAAATGTATGGCAGGCAAGAAACTTTTCAAATGCCTCTCATACATAGCAAGTTTTACAAATAATTTTTATTTTTTTGCAATTATAACATATTGTTAAATACTCACATTTGGTAATATTAATTGTAGATGTTATGGTGCTGAATGATATCATTGAACAAGCAGCTGGCAGACAAAGCAACGAAAGTGAGAGAGGTAACTATCTTCCTCTGGAATGGACATCCATGTCAGTAGGTAGTGACCGTGACTGTTTGTTTCCTCCACAGGTCATGGAAATACCCTTCAGTATTGTGGTACACTGTGTAATCTGCACTTCCTACATATACTTGTGACACCTTTGCACTTATAATGCATGAACTTTGAAAACAACTGAATTCTTTCTTTTCTCTCTTGTTACACACCATAGTCTTAAGCTCAGTAAAAATGCATGAAACATTTAAATCTAAAGTAGCATGATTTTGTTTCTTGTTTAAATTTTGGTTTTTTTGAAAATTAAACAGTTGAGAAATAACCTACTTATAATCAAATTTTCAAGTTTTCTGTAGATGTTCCTTGAGATCTCTACTGATTTATTAATTTATTCTGTCAATTTATGTTTCATTTCTAGCAAATAATTTCCCAGTAAATTAAAAAAAAAAAAAAATCATTAGTAATGATGAAATGTTTACCCAGTATTATTGCTTCTGTTAAGTTCTTGTTAATTTCTTAATTAGTGCACACCATAGTTAAACTATGTATCAAATACTGGTGAATTTCATGTTGCGTATCTTTTCTGGGTTATTAAAAATAAGTTAGTATGATCACAAAATAATTTGATAAAATTGCTCTTTTCATAATCATACTTTTGTCCATCATGACAATTGGAATTTGTTAAATGACTTAAGAGTGCAAGTCATTTCGCTCATCTCAGCCCATTGTAGTGCTTATAATATAAATAATAAGCCTCAGAATAATATATGAATACTTTGTCTTAATTAGTTAAATAATATGCATCAAAACTTAGCCCTAAAGAGTAAATCACAATCAGCATACAAAATTTTATAGTTAATTTGTTGTTGCCACTAATGTGCCACATTCTGTGTGTTGTTACCTTATTAAAACAGTTACCGCATCTTCTTGATTTTTGACTTTTTAAGGACTGTGATAATCATTTTGATAGGGTTAATTTTAGCCATGAATTAATCTCTCAGTAAATTATGTAAAAAATTTTCAGAAATCAATGTTTCCCTGAAAATATATAAAACTACTAATAACTAGATGTGAAAATCACATCTAGTTATTGGTAGTTTTAAATATTGAACAAATTTTAATAAATATTAGTTATTAATGTCACATAAGTGATGAACCATTGTTTTACTTAGAACAGTTAAAAATCTTACCAGATTAAGAAAAAATGTAAGTCTGTTTTCACTTTGCCTAATTCATGAAGTGATTTGTTTAAGGTAACAAAGAGAATGAATTGCTTATATATTGCATGTGTAAATTGCTTGCAATCTATGCTATTTTGAATTTATATTAGGGGTGGGGGAAAGCCAGAGCTTTTTGGCAGAAGAAAAAAAAGAGAGAGAGAGAGAGAAAACTCTTCACCTCTTACTGTGATTCTCTGGTTGTTTCTCTGGTTTGCAACAAGATCCAACTTTAGACATTTTCCAAATGGTGGCAGGTTAGTATATCCCCTGCCAAGGAGGTATTAATCCAAGGAAAGCTTTTGAAACAGGCACAATCTCTGTGCAGAGGAGATATCTTTTATAAAAGTATGATAGAATAACCCTGTTTTCCATTAAATTCTCATATGTACCAAATAATATTGTATTAGGTGCATTATAGCCTTAGTAGCCCTTACACCAATAAATCCAACAATCATTAAATTCTCTGTGTTATGTATAAATTGGCACCATTTATAACAGTATAATAATTCAAAAGTAATTTTATTTTTCATGGCTTATAATTATTTATTATTACTAGTTTTAACAATAAACTGCATTTTATAATTTAAAAACACCAATGAAAGGTCACTGTTGGCCTGTGTTGAGAGGTGTGTGGCCTTGTGTGATGATTACCTGAAGCATGAAAGTGATAAAATAGCAAAATAAAAGAAAGAAAGCATAGAAATAATCACTTATATACCCATAAATTAGTACCCCTTATTTTAAATTTCTTCAGAAATGTTAAAATGTAAATATGTAACATCATATGGAGTATTTATGAAAAATATACTTATGGAAAGACTGTTTCTAATAGTCTTTTCATAAACTGAAAAAATGCATATTATGTTATCATCAGCATGGTTGGAAAAATTGAAACCATATAGAAACAAAATCTTTGCTAATTTGATAAAAAGCTACAACGAGCTACAAGTTTTGGAAGAGGCTGTACAGAGTGGCCGGAAAAAGAATACTTGCTGCACTAGCCTTACAGCTGATCACCCTACTCTGTATGAAAATAAATAAATCCTCTAAAAATAAACTTGACCCAATTTTTAAATCCCAAGCATAATTATCAGTTAGAAATTAGGAATTCAGCAAATATATTCTGTTCATTTTAATTATCTTATTTTTAAAAGAATTATTATCTTTATGCACAGGATCATTAGCTTAAAGGTCTGTGCTAACAGTATCCTTATTTCAGTTTATTTGTATAAACTTTGAAAATCTAAGCTCATATGGTCATTTTAGCCTCTTTTCATATTGTCAGCATACAGTTTTATTGATTTCTGTTCCAACTTATAATGATGCAATTATAATATAATATCTAGTTTTCACACTGATTCTATGGGTATAGTTTTGATAAATACTTCATTCTTGTGCCATATTTATATTTCATTTTAAGAATTTCAATTAAGAGTACCATTTCTGAGTTTATAATTTGTCATTCCTGAGCTTTGTTTCTTTTAATTTCCTGAGTATTGTAACAGGCATTTCACACTTCTGATGATCATAGAATGAATATACTCAGCTTTATGGGAAGGTTTGAGGGTCATGAGATTAATGTCATTTACATTTGCTGAGGCCTTTTAGAATCTTGAAGCATGAACTTCTGCTTTTTTTTTTTTATGTATGCATGTTTTTTTGCATTTAGTTTTAAGTTTGTTATTTAATATTGAATTTCATATATATATATATATTGAGTGTTCCAAAGTAACTGCAAAGGAAATTAATACAGGATCATTTAGAGAAGACTGCAGTTATAGTTCAGACACAGCATGGGTTTGTTAAGGGGAAGTCTTGTCTCACCAATTTTATTGGATATTACAATGAGATCACAAAGGAACTGAATGCAAAAAATAATTTTGATATCATATACTTGAATTTCAGGAAAGCTTTTGATACTGTTGCACATGGAAAACTACTCTACAAGTTGGAGCAGTATGGCATTAAAGGCAGGTTGCTGCTATGGATAAAGGGATGGTTGAGTGGGAGAAGACAGAGTGGTAATCAATGGACACTGCTCTTCGTGGACTAATGTTATTAGTGGTGTCCCCCATGGGTCTGTGTTGGGTCCATTGTTGTTTTCTGTATTTATCAATGGTATTGATGAGGGTATATCAGGCTTAATGTCCAAGTTTGCAGACAATACCAAGGTTTGGTAGGGTTGTTAATGACAGTACACTACTGCAACTGGATCTAAAAAAGTTGAGCAGATGAGCTGAGAGGTGGCAACTGAACTTTAACATTGACAAATGTAAAATACTGCATATGGGTAGCATTAACTCCAGAGTAATGTATCAACTGTGTGGTTCTACACTCAGGGTTGTAGAGAATGAAAAGATGTAGGGGTAATTGTGCAGTTAGATATGCAGACAGGCTGCAAGAATAGCTCATGGTGGTGTCGTCATCGATATACAGGAATTTTTCTAGCAGGTATAAGGAGGTGATTATCTCCTTGTATAAAGCAGTGGTCAGGCCACACCTTGAGTACTGTATACAGGTCTGGAGGCCTCATTTTAGGAAGGATGTAGAGCTGCTCAAACGAGTACAGAGAAGGGCAACAAGATTGGTGAATGGAACAAAGGGTTGCTCTTACAAAGAAATACTTAAGTTCTGCAAATTGCAATGTCTGGAGATGGCACCTGCAGGGTGATCTGATTGAGGTGTGTAAGGCTGTGAATGGTTTGAGCAAGCTCAATGCTGATGAGATTCTTCCTCTTGCCCAGATTAGTTGCCTGAGAGGACATAAATTCAAATTGAGGAAAGACAGTTGTAGAATAGATGTGCTGAAATTTGCCTTTAGCCAGCGGGGGGGGGGGGGGGTTGATTGTTGGAACAAACATCCATCTGTTGTTGTAGAAGTTGACAACTTAAATAAAAAACATATGGAGTTAATGGATAGGTGAAATGGGGGAAGGGTGTTTTTTTTGGCTGATGCTGTATAAGCTTGCTTTCTTGCATCATATTATTATTATTAGCCATATAGTGCAAGTAAGCCCACCAGCAAGTAAGTGCACCAGCCAAAAAAAAAATTTCAGAGATACCCTGAGGGGAGGAAGAGAGAGAGAGATAGATAGAGAGAGAGAGAGAGAGAGAGAGAGAGAGAGAGAGAGAGAGAACAAGAGTCAGAAGTACAAAGGAATCACCAAGAAAAGGAAGAATGATTATATCCAGCTCAGGACCCTGAGTGTACCAAGCCCATACTCACCAGATGTGAGCCCATGGGGGTTAAATATGCCTCTACTAATGCTCCATTTTATTTTACAAATTTCACACCCTTCAGCTAGTCATAAGTTGAAATATAAGAAATATCATCTTTTTTATGTCAGTGTAATCACTATAATCTTTTTTATATATAAAAAAGATTGCAGTGACCTTTTGTTGGTGCTTTTTAATATAATTTAAAAATATGTGAAACAGTTTTGTGATTTCTTACTATTGAAAGACACAAAGCAAGATATATTACTCAAGTTTAATTGGGTACTTTAAGATTTAATGAAAACAATTACAATTTTATGTGTTTTCTGTATGTCTTCCCAAAGTTATTCAATATAGATGTCCCATTGAAATTGAGCCCAGCATTCATTGAAAACTGAGTGCCAAAGAATATTATCACCACCATCCATCTAAGTCAATGTTTCTTCACAGAATGTTTTATTTAATCTTACAGAAATTAAAAACATGATAGTTTGTAAAATCTGAAATTATGATTTATGTATAAATCATGTTTCATAGATTTTCTTAGCACTTATCATTCTGTTATTTTGAGAAATGCCTAGTGTACAACTAGATTAGCAAGTTGATTTCCTTAGGGTTCTTATTCAAAAAGAAAGACAAACTTGAATTTCATGTGGCAAGGTAAAAGAAGTATTTAATCTAGAAACATTTCCATTGTAGTAATAAAATTGTTTCATTCAAAGGACTGAATTCAAAACCTTCTAATAATATTATACATGAAAGATCCTTCACGGAGGCCAACAAAAGCAAAAATATTATTAAATAGTGCATAATTGCTATTAGATGCCCTTTTCATGGGATCATGGTAGTAGCAAGTTTTTTTATTTTATTTTGGCATTTAAATGTTACATTACATAACCTCATTAGATATGTATTATTCCATATGCCAAAAAAAATCATAATTATGTGAATATTAAGACTAAGATGCATTTAGGGCTAAAGCCTCAAGCTGTGAGCAAATTTAGACTATGTATTAAGTGCAGTATTTAGTATATTAAGTGCAGTAGCATCATTAATACACAGCCATTTCTGAATAAACAGAATATTTATAAGGCGGCATTGTTTTAAGTTATATCTCATATTGTGAATACCTGGTACCACCACCCATCAGGGTGGTGGTACCTATCTGAGAATAAGTAACCACCACCAGGTATTCACAATATGAGATATAACTTAAAACAATGCCGCCTTATAAATATTCTGTTTATTCAGAAATGGCTGTGTATTAATGATGCTATTGCACTTAATATACACATTGGCGTATGTGAATATTTTGTTTTTGATCTGCTACTAGTAAGTCTTGATGAGAGTTTTAAAAATGGATGGAAATAATTTCTGTAAATAATATGTGGAAGGGACTTTAAAATATTAAACAATAATATTCCTGTTACTTATTATTAATTTTTGTTACTGTAAATACTATAAACCTTTTTGTGAATATTCTTAAGGCCAAGTGCGAAGGCTCTTTAAACCTTGGGTGACCACACCAGTTCAGTGTTACTAAATCTAGTCCTGTTCACTAAGCTGCATGAGCATTTCTACATCTGATTCCCACATTGGAAAATAATGCTATTTTCATTCCATCAATCCAACAAATATTGGAAACTAATTCTTTCTTTCAGATATTGTAAAGCATAGTGATATGATCTGTTATAAGTTGTATAAATATAGTATAGAGCTGGCTATGGTCCTGGAATAATGTACATGGTCACTAGTGCAAGTACTATGAGATTGCACCCATATACTGCCACAAAAAATGTGCAGCTCTGTTTTGGCTACAAATGAAATGAGCTATGGTGAAGATGTCAACTTCCTCTAGCCAAAAGGTACTATAAATGTGTAATATGCTAAAGGCAAACACTTATGTACACCAATATAAGAAAGAGTCTGGATGTGTGACAATACAAATTCACAGAGGGAATGGCCAACATTGGTACATTCATAAATTTGTGGTCCCCAGACTAAATATTGGTATATTTTGTCTACAGCCTTCAGAGAGTGAGTCTGAGGAAAAATACTGAAAATAATACTTCTTAAAATACTAATTTGAGGCTGTTTTTATACAACTTTAAAAAATTGTATAAAATGACCAAAGTATGTTCTGTGGTCTAAAGCAGCTACTTACATGCTGTCTAATTTTAAATTATTTATTGATTAATAGAGCAGAACCTGGTCCCTAGACAGCTGTCGTGTTAGTACTGGCATAAATTTGGCTCTTGACAACTAAACCTCCATGATACCACTTAAAGATGATTTGCATAACCTAGTGCAGTACCAGAATTTTAATAGAATATAGTGCCAAAATCCATATTTGGATTCCAGAGTTAAACTCTGACTTTCTTCTCATTTCTTCTACCATGTCTTTTGAGGTTATGTTGAGCACCATGGTGGGAACATCCAACATTCTCTAAATTTCAAGGCTACAATGTTAAAATAGTTTTTGCTGGCAGGCTTTTAGATTTTCCGGTAGAATTAGCTTATTGGTGAGGCTCACTGAAGCATTCAGTTTAGCTTGTAAATAATTCCACTACCTCTAGTCTTCCAACTGACTGGAAACAATCTAAGACTTCCACCTCTTCCTGTAAGTTTCCCTCTAAAATTCATCTGATTAATCCTAGTCCTTGCAAATATATGAACTGCAGTTTATTGTGGGACCATCCCTTCAATAATTGACTGCCTTCAATCAATTAAAGAGAAAACGCATCCTAGTTTCTTTGTTATAATTTGATTGGTGATCTGGCCTTCAGAATCTTTTTCTTTCCAATCTTATATCCTTTAAGATCCTATATTCTTCAAGAGCCATTGGATTCTCTGTGATGTACTAGCATGAGCTTCAACTTAAAATTCCCTTCAACATTTGCTCCTAAAAGAAAGGTTAACTTATCTTTTGCTAACTTAAATCCAGGTGTGGGTTTTTCCTTGTAGGAAATAAAATTTCTTCTGGACATTTTTTTCCAAAAAGAGACATCTCATCTACAATGAAGTTTTGACATGTTAAATATTCTCCTTCTTCTGCAATAGTTTGCAAAGTTTCACAGAATCCTTCTGCTGCCTCGAAATCAGCACTATCTCCCTCACCAGTTAATTTCAAGTCATATAAATTAGCTTTTTTTTTTTTTAACACTCAAACCATTTAGAGTTTATCCTGAAACATTCAGTGGGTGTGGATTCACTTTTTAAACGTTAAAGAAACTCTTCACTTTTTCTTTAGTTATTATTGTGTTTGGTCTTCAATTCAGCTTATTAACAAGGCAGCCTCCATTTTTTTCCAGTGTCAATCTACTCAAATGTTGCAATTTTACATCTGTTGATGGAATTACATCCTGACTGCATGTCTTTATTTTCTCTTAGTAGCACATAGGTTCAGCCAGTCCCATTGATTAGCACCATCAATCACATAATCACCTTTTCAAGGTCATTAAGCACTGCAAGTTTTATCTCTCAAGTTGAAGAAGATGGTCTTTTTGATGACATAATGATGAATGAATCACAAGTAATTTTAAAAATTTCACAGAGCAGAAACATAATATGCAGTTATCACCATGTGACACACAATATAAGACTGACACAGATGTAAAATAAGGGAAAACAACACACAATTTTGATTATCAGTAGTTTTTCTACATTTTATTATTGTTATTTTTTCTACATTTTATTATTGTTATTTTTTCTACATTTTATTATTGTTATTTTTTCTGCATTTTAATTAGTGATGGGCATAATTGAATGATTTCCATAATAAATTATTTCAATTATTAAAATAACTGATCGTAAAGTCCAAAAGGTTGAAAAAAATATAAATAATAGTGAACAGAATTGAACTGATGTCATAAAAACTAAAGTTTAATTCTGCATTTACTTATGCCACATGATCTCTTTCTCTCTCATTATTAAAAATCCATAATTGATTATGATCATCACTAATTTTAATACATTCAACTACTTAGAACATAATCACAAGCAGTGTGACCAGTGTCACCGACTCCAAAACACCATTATATATGGGCGCCTCCGTAGCCAGGTGGGAAGGAGCAGCAGTGCGTAGCACATGCTTCTTGATTAGACCGGGGTTCGAGCCCGTCACCACCAAATACGGAGTATGCGGAAAAGTCAAGGAATGACCACCGCATATCCCGGAGCAATATGGCCTTAGTTGCTAATGCTCCTAAAAACCAAATAACAAACAAACAAACAAACCATTATATATATTTCATTATTCTTTTTTTTACCCATATCATGTGAGTATATAATGACAGAATGCAATCTAGAACTTAATCTTAAGATTAACTAAGCTTCAATTGAATTCTGTATTCTTCACTAAAACTACTGTTACTTGTGTAACAATAGTTTTAGTGAAGTATATATTGAGCTTAAGTTTGAGCTTAAGTACCTACAACCTTTCATCCAACATAAAGAATACGTTGATATGAAGAAAAAGAAAAATGGAAATGCACAAAATATTGAGAATTTCATGATTAAGTTCCTTAGCAGGAAAACTGTGCAAAGTGAAAATTATATCCACACTAAATGAAAAAGTTTGTGTTTGAAAACTGTGTAAAAGTGAAATTATGCTAAATGAAATTACACTAAATGATGGATACCTATGAAGGTTAACTTATCATCTTGAATGCCAATGTCAGCTCACACTATCATAACCAAAAGTTGCTCTTTGTTACTGGAGAGATAAATCTTTCCTCAAACAAAACTTTTTGATGCAGAAATATATACAACTCTTAAGTTATTCATTCTATGATTCCTTTTGCTTCAAAGGTGTTACTTTTGCCTATGTCTGCTCTGTCATTCCCAGTTAAATATTTACTAATAGGAATTTCCCATTTTTGACCTTCTCTGGCTTAACATCTCTCTACCCAATTCTGTCAAATTCATCTGTTGCCTCTATAATTCTCCCAACTCAAGTAATCATTTGGAGCTCTCTTTGATATGCTTTCTTTGAAACTAAGCTTTCTCCAGTCCAACTTTTCTAACAGTGAAATAATTTTCCGTGGCAGTTTCAATGTTCAGAACTCCAGCACAGATGTCATCTTTCTAGTCACACAGACCAAGCTGGTTCAGATATAATTACTAATGGCCTCACACAACTTATTCATTTGCTGACCAGAATACCAGACAATCTTAACCACACACCTAGCACTCTTGATCTTTTCCTCACAAACAGTCCTTCAAAATACACAGTCAAGGTAAGTGGTCCTAGGCACTGCAGATCACAACTTGGTGATGGTTTCTTCTTCACTGAAGCCTTTCTTTCATGGGGCCATATTCAGCTTTGCATTGTTTGGCCTTAAAAGAATGCAAAATGGGATGATCTGTGAGATTTCTGTTTTTCCTTTTCTTTGTTGAATTACTGTTTTAAATCTGATGCCAGTGTTTGCTCAGATTGAGTCAGTAAAATTATTCTTGTGAGGGTGAAATCCTTTATTTAACATTCCTCCTTAAAATTTCATCTATTATCTAAATTTTGGTTTTCCAATAAATTTGCTAAGGCTGTTCAAGGTGAGCATATTGCGACATGCCCACCTCCAAATCTCAGGTTCATTTTCTGCCTAAATAAAGCTCTCAACAATTGTAAAGCAGTTATTAATCAATCCAAGCTAGATTTTGAATAGGCAAAGTATAGAAAACCTGCTTCTGTTTGAAGTGGTAGTTGTGCATTCTGAACTCTTGCCAAACTATTGGTTGTAACTTATGTCCATCGATACTCCAACTTCTGTTAAAACCTCGTGGTTCTCTTGCCTCACCTAAAAATAAAGCCAGCTTACTAGCATCCTATTTTTCTTCTAACTCTTGTATCGACAGTCTTCATAAACCTCCTATCATTCCTAGTATACTCCACTCAGTGCTTCCTGTGGTCTTCTGCCAAAAGGATGTCAGAAAAGTTTTTACCAATCTTGATGTCATTTCTCCACTTATTCTCAAAATGTGTGCTCCAGAGTTTGCCCCTGTTCTGTATTGCCTTTTTACACTTATTCCACTGGTATTTTTCCTTCTGCTTGGAAATTTGCTCATATGCAGCCAGTTCCTAAAAAGAATGAAAAATCCCTCCAATACAGTTTTCATTCCATTATACTTATTCTATTTTTTCCTGGTAATGGAGAAATCCATTAACTGCCAACTATTAAGATGTATCTAAACCCTTACATCTGATCAATGATTGCCAATATGGATTCTGTCAATTCAATCCACTGGTGATAGCTTATGCTATCCATCCATTGGCAGATTCGGTGGAAACATTTGATGAAACTCAATCAGTTACTGTTGACATTTAGCATTAGTAGAGGCATATGATACACAGGAAAGCAAGCTTATTCAGCATCAGCCAAAAAAAAAAAAAAATCTTCTCATTTTACCCATCCATTCACTCCAAATGTTAGTGTAGTTCTGCCTTGAACTTATTTAAGTTATTGACCTCCACTACAACAGATGGAAGTTTGTTCCAGCTATCATCCACCCACTGGATAAAGGCAAATTTCTGCACATTTATTCTACAATTGTCTTTCCTCAATTTGAATTTATGTCACATAAGGTGAGTAATCTGAGCAAGAGGAAGAATCCCATCAGCATTGAGCTTGCTCAAACCATTCAAGGCCTTATACACCTCAGTCAGATCACCTTGCAGGTGCCTAGTATCCAGACACTGCAATTTGCAGGACTTTAGCCTTGCTTGGTAAGAGAAACCCATTGTTCCACTCACCAATCATGTTGCCCTCTATACTTGTTCCAGCAGCTGTACATCCTTCCTACAATGAGGCCCCCAGACCTGTATACAGTACTCAAGGAGTGGCCAGATCATTGCCTTATACAAGGGGATAATCACTTCCTTTTCTCTGCTAGCAAAATTTCTGTATATCATTCACAAGACTCCACTCTTGCAGCCTACCTGCACTGTTCAGAAAAATTGTGCAGTCAGAATATCTTGACTGCACAATTACCCCCACGTCTTTTTCATTCTCCACTTCTGAGTGTAGTACTGCACGGTTGGTATATTACCTGGGATTGCTGCTACCCATATGTAGTACTTTGCATTTGTCAATGTTAAACTTCAGTTTCCACCTTTCAGCTCACTTTTCAACTTTTTTAGTTCCTGTTGCAGTAGCGTACTGTCATTACTGTCATTAACAACCCTGCCAACCTTTGTATCATCTGAAAACTTGGACATTAAGCTGGATATACCTTCACCAATATCATTGATAAATATAGAAAACAATGGACCCAACACTGAACCCTGGGGGTCTCCACTAATAAAATTAGTCCACAAAGAGCAGTGTCCATTGATTACCACTCTCTGTCTTCTCCACTCAATCATCCCTTTATCCATAACAGAAACTTGCCCTTAATGCCATGCTGCTCCAATTTGTACATTAATTTTTCCATGTGCAACAGATTCAAAAACTTTCCTAAAATCCAAGTTTATGAAATTAAAATTATTTTTTGAATCCAGTTCAATTGTGACCACATCATAGTATCCAATCAAATTGGTCAGGCAGATTTTCCCTTACCAAACCCATGCTGTATCTGAACTTTAATTACACTCCTATCTAGGCAATCCTGTATTGCCTCTTTAACCAGTGACTCCATTACTTTCCTTGGAATAGAAGTTAAACTAACAGGTCTGTAATTACCCATCTCCCTTTGATACCCTTTGTGAATTGGGAATATACTTGCCCATCTCCAGTGCATGGGGGACTTATCCTTAATCATAACCAATAGGTTTCAATCAATATCTGGAAAGTTAAAATCTCCCATTATAAGGCAATCTGATTTACCAGCCCATTCTATTTTTCTCCATACTCACAATTTTGCTTTCCCAGTACTTATGTCACACCAAACTGACTCAACATAGCACTGTCCACCGATGTCAACTGTATGTTACTTCCTTAGATTTTATGTTTCTTAACTAACAGAATAACACCTCCATCCTTTCTATCGTGTCTATCCTTTCTGTACACATTGTACTCCCCAAATTCCAATTCTGCATTCCTTATTTCTGTGTGATACCACATCTCTAATGTCCCAACATTATCCGCCTTTGATGTCTTGACCAGCACTTCAAATTCATCAAATTTATTTACTATACTCCTAGCATTGGTGTATAAGCAAGTATCATCATCAGCTATTTTCAGTTCACTGCAGGATGACGGCCTCTCCAGCAACTTTCCAGTTCCTTCTGTTTTGTGCAATGGCCATCCATTTACTACCCATGAACTCGTGAATTTCATCTGTTCATTTTCATTGTTGTCTTCCAGGTTTTCTTTTAGCTCCTTGTGAGTGCCATTCTGTTATTTTCTTAGTCCATCTGCCATCATGTCTTTGAGTTGTGGCCTGCTTAGGACCATTTTAGTTTTGATAATGTCTTTTATTTGTGTTTGCTGCCTAACCATGTGTTTCTCTTCTTATCCAAAACTCTGATTCCTAAAACAATTTGTTCATAAAATAAAATAACATAAAATAATTTGTTCCATTCTTTGCTGTGTAGTTTTCAGCTTCTCTTCCATTCTTTTGGTGAGTGTCCAAGTTTCACTTCGATAAGTCATGGTGAGGAATATTAGTTCATTATTTTATGTTTAAGACAAATTGGGATTTTTCTTCTGTCAATGACTATATTTCCTGAATGCTCTCTCTCAAAAATTTATTCTTCCCTTGACCTCCAGCCATTTATCACTATTACAGCTAATGACTTGTCCCAAATAAGTATATGAATCAATGTTTTCAGATACTGCTCCTTCAATGATTATATCCCTTTCTATGGCATACTTATTCATCATTGCTTCTGTTTTTGCCATATTCATCTTTAGTCTGAAATCCTTACTAACTCTGCATAACTGATTTTAAGATTTTTCTTTAATTCTTTGGGATCTTGGCTTGTGATCACAATATTATATGCAAATAGTTTAGGTATTCTCCAATCACATAGACTCCTTTCTCTGACCAGTCCAACTTCTGAAAGCTTCTTCAAGGGCAGCAGTAAACAACTTCGGAGATATTATGTCTCCTTGTCAAACTCCTTTTTCAATTTTTAAATTTGCTACTATCTTTGTCTAGCTTTATAAAGGAGGTAGCATTCTCTATATTTTTTTCAAAATCGTAATGTACGGGATGTCTCTGCCTTGTCTTTCCAGTGCCTGAAGCATTGCCTTGTGCTGAATGGAGTAAAATGCCTTTTCATAGTCCCAAAATGCCCGGCATAATGATGTTTTATATTCATTTGCTTTCTCCATTAGCTGTGATATGTGAAGGTGATTCACAGTTGAGAATTCTGTCCTAAAGCCATCTTGCTCTTTTGGTCGATTTTCATCAAGTATTCTTTCTAATCTGTTAGTAATGACACTTGTGAACAACTTGTAGATGTGGGCAACAAGCTAATTGGTCTATAATTTCCAATTTCTGATTGATCTCCTTTCTTATGTGGCAAAATTATGATTGCATTATTCCACTCCGTAAGCGTCACGCTTTTCCTAATGTATTTTGTGAAGAGTCTTGCCAGTTTCTGTGTCATGTCTCTTCCTCCAAATTTTAACAACTCTACAGTAACTTCATTTTCACCTGGGGCTTTCTGATTTTTCATTTTCTTCAGTGCATGTTCTACCTCATCAGGAAAGATATCGGGTATGCCATATTTGTTGCTAATTTGTGATCCATCTTCCCCACTGCTTGCATCGTTTCCCCACTCCTTATATAATTCTTTATAGTAATCTTTTGCTATTTGAATTATGCCTTCTCTGCTATTTATACATCATCACTATTCTTCAGTTTCAGTATCATTTGTTTTTCTGTATTACAGTTCATGGCTGCTAATTTAAGTCCTTTGTTTTTCCTTAATGCTTGTTCTACTCTTCTTGTATTAGATCTTCTTATATCTCCTCTGAGTCTCTTTCTAATAGCTTTGCATAACTCAATATTCTCAATTTTGTCCTTGCCAGTAAACACTAGCAAGGACAAAATCAATATATTGTTCTCAACTTTGCTCCAGACTGATAACACCTACCGTCTGTTTACCGAGTGAGCAGCGCTAGAGTGCTGTATTGGGAAACTAATTTTCCGCGTAAGTTATCCGACGTTTCTCATCGTTCTCGTGCAGGCTTTCTTTACCTTCACCTTCCGACCCACCTAACACTTCCTCGATAGCATCAGCAAATATTCTTTGCACCCTCTCTATTTAAGTGAGTTCCATCCCTGTAGAAGAAATCTCTCCTGTTAACAAGCACAGACCATGCTAAGAAATATTTTACCTGTGAGCCTTGCACAATCTCTCCAGGGCCAAATTGATTGACAAGACTTTATATACTCCCTCCTGTCGTGTCTGGGCAGAATTGCAGACACTTACTAATTTAACCCTAACTCCCAACTTTTTTTTCAACATTGACCTGTACTTGCTAAGTAAATCTGCAGATCTCCTACTCTTAATGTCATTAGTGCCAAAGTGTACAACAGTACCACCCTTTGTGCCCTTAAAAGATGAAATCTGCTCTAGAACATTATCAACTTTTGCCCCTTTTTGCACAATATACTTACCGTCTTCCTGACAACTGAGTCAGTGACAATAACTAGCTCCTGTGGGACCAGCACATTCTGCCTTGAAGATTGCTGTTATGTTGCCTGATGCCCAAGAATGAACTTTGGTGTTGAGTTGTGCAGCTGAGTGTTTTATGAGCCCTCCATTTTAATTCCTTTGAGGGTATCTACCCTTCTCTTCAAACTCTCATAGGGGCTCTCAGAACACTGCTGCGTTGGCACCTAATTTCTTGACATTCTCTGCTCTTAGCTACACATACATAGACATCCTCCTTGGTTAGATCATGGCCTGTTCCAGAAAGTCTGCAATCATTTCACAAATTGCACATTTTTGTAGGATGTGTTGTGTTGTGTTGGAGAATGTCCCCCTTCAGTTCTCCTCCAAGCCACAGCACTCCCGCAACTTTGTGCCAGTTGCATTGCTGCTCTAGTCTGGGTCATGATTTCTATTTAAATACAGTTTAATTAATTAACAATGAAAATTAATGAGGTTAATAAATTTAATTGATTAATTGACAATACTACACTAAGCTAATGTAGTGATATGTATTACGCTATCTAATTTTATGTTATACTTTACTCTATTAAGTTCGAGATGATATATGCTATCAAGTTATGCTGTACCGTAATGATCACAATGTTAAATTAGTTATATCCTTAGCTAAGTACAAAAGATATATTCCGTACAAGTGATTAAAACCTTCGAACTACTTATTAATCATAATTAAAACCCTGCTATTGTTCTGCACTACTGGTGACATACTACGATATTCCCGCCAAAACACCGATACAATAACGGTATGAGTACCAAGTTGTAACTTACAAAATCACTATTTAAATTTTAAAAAGAAGCTAACGAATGGTACTAAGCCTATTTAATCTATTGTAAAACATAATTTAACATGTTAATTAATCAAGAATATGATAAAAATTTCGAAAACACATCTGTTTGCGTGTGCTCAAAAAGTCTGTGACTTTGCACTTATAGTCTTGTTCCCCTAATTCCTAAGGCTTTGATCATGTTTGGGAAAAAGATCTTTTAAAACACTCCCATCTTATGGATTGCTGACTGTTTTTTTTTTGCAAATGAGCATCTAGTTTTCTCTCTGTCCACTCTCTGCAGGTGATAGTAGATGGCCCTCTGACTTCTCCACTAATCTTGAACTTTGGTATTCTCCAAGGTTCATTTCTTTTTATCACTATTTTTCTCTTGTATATTAATATATATATATATATATATATATATATATTAATACTATATATATTACTACTATATATACAAACTGGAATGCAATGATTCACATTGCATTCCAGTTTGAGAAACTTTGCCCAACTCAAACAACTTCAACTTATCAAATGTCCACTACATATTCCTTAAATGCCAGGTGGTTTTCCCAGGTATTTCCAAATTTTTCCCAGATAGTTATCCCAGGTAGTTTTCCAGTGGGACAAAGATAACTTAATTAATTTCAATCCTTCTATCTATTTTCTAGAGTAGCTTTATATTCCTAGTTACGATACTTAGTTTAAAGTTTAACTTATATAGAGATTTTGTAGGTATTACTTAGTATCAGTAAGGGTATCAAATCCACGTGTTACAAGTTGCAGATCCACTGAACGAGAAGTTTTTTAGCCATATTTAGCCGCTTTATTGACCAATTGCTATATTAAATTATTTTCTATAAGTAGCTTATAGATCTAGTCAGGATCCTTAGTTTTTTCTCAATTGAGACAGTGAGATTTAGAAGTTAATTAATACTTAAGTGTCCATTGATTTACCGTTCGTAACTTGCCGCCATTGTTATACGATACAACTAGATAGCGTAAGCTTAGTATAGTATAGTATAGTATATAATATAATATTGTCAATTAATCAGTAAAATCTAATAATCGTGTTAAACTTCATTGTCAATTAATCAGTAAAATCTAATAATCGTGTTAAACTTCATTGTCAATTAAATTGTACTTTTTAACTAAATACATACAACGACTTAGATTTTACAAACGTAACATAATTAATTAATACATAACTTGATACGGAAGTTATATAAACGGAACTCATAGATAATACTCGATACTGAAAAATATATACAGCGTTATAACTGTGTTGGGATACAAGTTTAGAGTTATAATTTTGTATTGAACTTAAATTGAAATCATGACTCAGAGCAGCAAAGCAAAGGGCTCAAGCTAATGGCATTTCTATGGCTCAGGGGAGAACTGAGGGGGGCCAGTTGCCCTCTGAATCACAGCCTTTTAAAATGCACT
This sequence comes from Mastigoproctus giganteus, assembly GCF_048544385.1. Taxonomy (NCBI): domain Eukaryota; kingdom Metazoa; phylum Arthropoda; class Arachnida; order Uropygi; family Thelyphonidae; genus Mastigoproctus; species Mastigoproctus giganteus. The sequence goes on along the minus strand of NC_143581.1, from coordinate 155,479,353 downwards.
GCTTGCTTGATGTTTGTGGAGCAATCGGGTACAGGACATGATATTGCCATGGGGGATGTTTTTGTGTGGCGCGATGTAAGGAAATCAGGTGACAACTCAGTATTGTTATGGGCCTGTATGAGAGCTTGCAGGACAGGGTGGATGCCCTCAAAGGATCTAAATTGAGGGACCCATCAAGCTCTCAGCTGCCCACGTCAACGCCAGAGCTTGCACTTGGTCATCACGCAACACAGCGACAACCCCCAAGGCAGAATGCGCTGATCCTAAAGGAACTAGTAGTTGTTGGTGACTTTATTGTCAGGGAAACGGGGAACATGGTATGTAAAAAGGATAAGTGGAACAGGACCAGGGTATGTCTGCCAGGGGCAAAGGTTGATGACATAGAGCATCAACTTTTAAGGGCACAAAAGGTGATATAGTTGTACACATTGCCACTAATGATATTAAGAGTAGGAGACCGGCAGAATTACTTAACAAGTACAGGTCACTGCTGAAAAAAAGCCGTGAATTAGGGTTGAATTTAAAAGTGTCTGCAATTCTGCCCAAACATGATAGGAGGGACTATATGATGAGAGCCTTGTTGATCAATTCGGCCCTGGAAAGATTGTGCAAGGCTCAAGGGGATAGAATTTTTTTCAGGCTGGTCTGTACTTGTTAACAGGAGAGACTCCTTCTACAGGGATGGGATACACTTAAATAGAAAGGGTGCAAGAATATTTGCTGATGCTGTCGAGGCAGTGTTAGGTGGGTCTGAAAACTGCTAGCTTGGGGGGATACAAGGACTAATAGATTAACAGTAGCCACTTCCAGAGGTGAAAGTGATTCTTGCACTTCTTCTATTGGAATGAGCAGCAGCTTGGAAAACAAGGTGCAGGGTATTTCAGAGACTGCTGGGAGTCATTGCAGTACAAGTAAGCACATGGGTTGTGTTAGGGTAGCTAAGAATAGGAACAGGTGCATGTATACTTGCGTGTACATGCACCTGTATACTTGCACATGTACACCAATGCTAGGAGTTTGGTAAATAAATTTGATGAATTTGAGATATTGCTGAAAACATCAAAGGAAGATATTGGTGGGATATCAGAGACGTCGTGGCACACAGATATAAGAAATGCAAACTGGAATTTTGGGAGTACAATTTGTACAGAAAGGATAGACAGGATAGGAAGGGAAGAGGGGTTATGCTTTTAGTTAAGAAACACATAAAATACACGGAAGTGAAGCCAGTCAACATAGCTGGACACTGCAGTGTCAAGTCAGTTTGGTGGGACATAAGCATTGGGAGATCAAAATTGAGAGTAGGAGTGTGCTATAGGCCTACTGACTCTGATGAGTATAATCAGAAACTGTACAGGGAAATATAGTGGGCCAGTAAATCACAGAGTCTTATAATGGGGGATTTTAATTTCCCAGATATTGACTGGAATTTGTGGGTTGGTCACTCACACACTAACAAGGCTTTTGTGGATTTATTGGATGATTTTTTTCTACATCAGCATGTTCGGGAGGCAACTAGAGGGAGCAATACTCTTGATCTGATTATCAGTAGTGATTCTTCATGCATTAAGAATCTGCAGATAAAGGAACCACTAGGTGACAGTGATCACAGTGTGCTGAAGTGGGATTTACTCAAAGAGGTAACTACCATCAGGGGTAAAGGGAAGGGTTTTTGCTTTCGTAAAGGCGACTGCAATAGTCTGAGACAGTATTTATATTCTATACAGTGGGACCAACTGCTGATGTTACCAACAGCAAATTCAAAATGGGAAGCATTCAAAGAACTTATCTTGGAAGCTACTACGCTTTACATACCAACTAAGAAATATTGTTCAAGGTTTTGGGCCTAAATGGATGTCAGATGAACTAATGAGACATATGGCAGAGAAGAAAAATGCATGGGATATATATAAATTAATGGGTGATATGGAAGCCTGTGATAGATATAAGCTGGTTTGTAACCAAGTCACAAAGGAGATTAGGCAGGCAAAGGCAGATTATGAGAAATCCTTGGCAAAGGATGCAAAGAAAAACAGAAAAGAGTTCTTTACCTATGTAAATTCTAGAAGGAAAGGAATGAATCAGATTGGGGATTTTAACTTCCCAGATATTGACTGGAACTTGTGGGTTGGTCACTCACACACTAGTCAGACTTTTGTGGATTTATTGGATGATTGTTTTCTGCAGCAGCATGTTCGAGAGGCAACCAGAGAAAGTAACACTCTTGATCTGGTTATCAGCAGTGATCATTCGTGTATTAAGAATTTGCAGATAAAGGAACCACTAGGTGGCAGTGATCACAGTGTGCTGAAGTGGGATTTACTCAAAGAGGTAACTACCGTCAGGGGTAAAGGAAAGGGTTTTTGCTTCCGTAAAGGGGAGTACAGTGGTCTCAGACAGTTTTTAAATTCTGTACAGTGGAATCAACTGACGATGTTACAAACAGTAAATTCTAAGTGGGAAGCATTCAAAGAATTAATCGTGGAAGCTACTAGACTTTATATACCGATTAAGAAATATCGTTCAAGGTTTAGGCCTAAATGGTTATCAAATGAACTAATGAGACTCGTGACAGAGAAGAAAAATGCATGGGATTTATATAAATTATCAGGTGACGCAGAAGCCTGTGGCAGATATAAGCTAGTCTGTAATCAGGTCACAAAGGAGGTTCGGCAGGCGAAGGCGGATTACGAGAAATCTTTGGCAAAAGATGCTAAGAAAAACAGCAAGGATTTCTTTACTTATATAAACTCTAAAAGGAAGGGGATGAATATGATTGGTCCACTTGACATCGATGGTTCGACTGTTGATGATCCTGCTCAGATAGCAAACAAACTGAACGAGTATTTTGCATCTACATTCACACGTGAGGAATTATTACAGTTTGAAAATGGAAGAAGGTTATCAAATTGTAGCAGTGTGCTTAATGATTTTGTAATAACTGAGAGCAAAGTGGAGGAGAAATTGTTGAAGTTAAACATAAGAAAGGCACCTGGGGTGGATGGGATCTATCCAGTTATTTTAAAGGAGGCGGCAAAGCAACTAAGCAATCCCTTAGCCATAATTATGAGAGCATCCTTGGACTCAGGGGAGGTTCCCACGGACTGGAGATGTGCAAATGTGTACCCAATTCACAAAGGTGGATCGAAGGGTGACACGTGTAATTACAGACCAGTTAGTTTAACTTCTGTTCCAGGTAAAATAATGGAGTCGCTGGTTAAAGATGCATTGCAGGATCATCTAGACAAGACTGCAGCAATAATTCAAACACAGCATGGCTTTGTTAAGGGAAAGTCTTGTCTGACAAATTTGATTGGTTATTATGATGTGGTCACAAAGGAACTGGATGCAAAAAATAATTTTGATATCATATACTTGGATTTCAGGAAAGCTTTTGACACTGTTGCGCATGGAAGACTACTGTACAAATTGGAGCAGAATGGTATTAAGGGTAAGTTGCTACAATGGATAAAAGGATGGTTAAGTGGGAGAAGACAGAGGGTGGTAATCAATGGGTGCTGCTCTTCGTGGACTAATGTTATTAGTGGAGTCCCACAGGGTTCGGTGTTGGGTCCACTGTTGTTTTGTGTATTTATCAATGATATTGATGAAGGTATATCAGGCTTAATGTCGAAGTTTGCAGATGACACAAAGGTTGGCAGGGTTGTTAATGACAGTAATGGCAGTGTGCTACTCCAACAGGATCTAGATAATTTGGGCAGATGGGCTAAGAAGTGGCAACTGAAGTTCAACCTTGACAAATGCAAAGTACTGCATATGGATAGAAGTAACCCCAGAGAAACGTACCAACTGTGTGGTACTACACTTAAGGTGGTAGAAAATGAAAAAGACCTGGGAGTAATTGTGCAGTCAGATATGAAGTTTTCTGAACAGTGCAGACAGGCTGCTAGGGCGGGTCATGGGGTTTTGTCAATGATATATAGGAATTTTACTAGCAGGGAAAAGGAGGTGATTGTCCCTCTGTATAAGGCAATGGTCAGGCCACGCCTTGAGTACTGCGTACAGGTCTGGAGGCCTCATTTTTAGGAAGGATGTAGATTTGCTTGAGCGTGTACAGAGAAGAGCAACACGATTGGTGAGGGGAATGAAGGGATTCTCTTACCAAGAGAGGCTCAAGTTCTGCAAATTGCAGTGGCTGGAGACTAGGCACCTGCGCGGTGATCTGATTGAGGTCTATAAGGCCTTGATTGGGTTGAGCACGCTGAATTCTGATGGGATCCTTCCACTTGTTCAGATTACCAACCTACGGGGACATAAGTTCAAATTAAGAAAGGACAGATGTAGAATAGATGTGCGGAAATTTGCCTTTAGCCAGCTTTCTCCGTTAGCTGTGATTAACCAGCAATTAACCAGCGGGTGGTTAATTTCTGGAACAAACTTCCATCTGTCGTTGTGGAAGTTGATAGGTTAAATAAATTTAAGGAGGAACTGTACAGGCATTTGGAGGGAATGGTGTGATTTTTTTTTTTTTTTTTTTTGGCTGATGCTGCATAAGCTCCTACACTTGCTTTCTTGCATCATGTGCCACTACTACTACTCTACTATTGGTCCATTTGATATTGATAGTTCAACAGTTGAGAATCCTGCTCAGGTGGCTAACAAACTAAATGAGTATTTTGCATCTACATTCACACATGAGGAGTTGTTCAGTAAGGGGAATGCCAGAAATGAAGTAAACTCTGGCAGTGAGCTAGATGATTTTGTAATAACTGAGAGGAAAGTGGACGAGAAATTGTTGAGGATAAACACAGAAAAGTCACCCGGGGTGGATGGGATCTATCCAGTTATATTAATGGAGGTAGCAAAGGAGGTAAGCAAACTCTTAACCCTTAGCCATAATTATGAGAGCTTCTTTGGACTCGGGGGAGGTATCCATAGACTGGAGAAGTGCAAATGTGACCCCAATTCACAAAGGAAGATCAAAGGCTGACACAAGTAATTATAGACCTATGAGTTTAACTTCTTTTCCAGGAAAATCACTGGTTAAAGAAGCACTGCAGGATCATCTAGACATGACTTCAGTTATAGTTTGGACACAGCATGGTTTTGTTAAGGGAAAGTCTTGCCTGACCAATTTGATTGGATACTATGATGCAGTCACAAATGAACTGGATGCAGGGAATAACTTTGATATTATATATTTGGATCTTAGAAAGGCTTTTGATACTGTTGCACATGGAAGACTGCTACACAAATTGGAGCAGTGTGGCATCGGAGGCAAATTGCTGCTATGGATAAAGGGATGGTTGAGGGGGAAAAAACATAGAGTGGTAATCAATGGACACTGCTCATCGTAGACTAATGTTATTGGTGGAGTCCCTCAGGGTTCAGTATTGGGTCCATTGTTGTTTTCTGTATTTATAAATGATATTGATGATGGTATATCAATCTTAATGTCCAATTTTGCAGATGATACAAAGATTGGTAGGGTTGTTAAGGACACTACTGATGCTATGCTGCTGCAACAGGATCTGGAAAGGTTGAGCAGATGGGCTGAGAGGTGGCAAATGAAGTTTAACATTGACAAATGTAAAGTATATGGGAAACAATAACTCCAGAGAAACGTATCAACTCTGTGGTACTTTACTAACAGTGGTAGAGAATGAAAAGGACCTGGGGGTGGTTGTGCAGGCAGATATGAAGTTCTCTGAGCAGTGCAGATGGCTGCAAGAGTAGCTCATGGTGTCTTGTCAATGATATACAGGAATTTTTCTAGTAGGGATAAGGAGGTGATTATTACCTTCTATAAGGCAATGGTCAGGCCACATGTGGAGTACTCTGTACAGGTCTGGAGGCCTCATTTCAAGAAGGATGTAGAGCTGTTGGAACGTGTACAGAGAAGGGCAACAAGATTAGTGAATGGAACAGAGGGTTGCTCTTACGAAGAAAGGCTTAAGTTTTGCAAATTACAGTGTCTGGAGACTAGGCATCGGCGAGTTGATCTGATAGAGGTGTATAAAGCATTGGATGGTTTGAGCATGCTCAGTGCTGATGGAATTCTTCCGCTTGCTCAGAATAATCACCTGAGAGGGCATAAATTCAAATTGAGGAAAGACAGATGTAGGATAGATGTGCAGAAATTTGCCTTTAGCCAGCAGGTAGTTGATTGGTGGAACAGACTTCCATCCCTTGTTATGGAAGTTGATAGCCTAAATAAATTTAAGGCTCAGCTGGACAGGTATTTTGAATGAACGGAGAGGCGAAATGGGAGTAGTTTTTTTAGTTTTTTTTTTATTTGGCTGATGCTGCATAAGTTTACTTTCTTGCGTCATATGCCTCTACTAATGCTAATGTATGTCTTATATCTCATAAAAAGAACAGTCTATTGCTCTTATGCTCATCTTTGATGATACTCAGATTTCTAGATAAGATCAGATATCTCTATTAGAGATTACCCTAATTTCTAGTCTCTCATGGCATAATCTCATTACACATATTGCTTCCTTTACATCTAAAAACTTGGATTTATGATGATGGTATCCAACACTGCTTGCTATGACCTAATGTAGTTTTATATTTTTCATCTACAGAATCACAAAACAACTTTAATTTAAAGGTGAACATATGGAAGTGCTAATGAAGTGTACCAAGAATACTTCTGGTCATGTATTTTTAATTATATTAAATTCTCTATATAGCATAATAATACTTCTCTTGACATGAGCAGGATTATTTGTTCCATACTGTCAAATGATATATTCAACCGGCTTCATTCATCACCAGTTTGTTGCCATATAATTTTGTTTAATTGCAAGAATATATTGTAATATGAAAACACACTGGTAAACAAAAATGCAACCAGCTCTTTCAGTTTTCTTAACTTTAAAAAATAGCATATATTTTAAATCCTGTTGGCATTTCAGAGGATACTGGGGTTACTGATTGTAAAAATAAGACCAGCTTGGGTAGAGAGGAGTTGGATACCTTAAACAGTTGCACAAATGTGGCATTAAGTTATTTGTATTCATATTTATAAAATGGATGGCATGTGCTTTCATGTTTTTGGTTGCTGGGACTTTTGTTTTTTTTTCAGGGAAATGATTTTTCGCTGATTTGAGAAAATATTATTATTCTGTGTTACATTTTTCTATCTCTACTGGGTAACAGAACTTGGGCTTAAGCTCACTTTAGAAATGACACTAGTATTAATGAGTTTGATTTAAAGTTTATTAATATTATTTTTAATTTAATGGCATCATCTAAGGACAAATTCACTAAATTGAAGGCACTACCATTACATCTGTTTCTATAATAGACCCATGGATAAAATGTGATTTTTGAAGTTGAGCATAGGTCAATTTTCATTGGAGGGCATTTGTCACTGGAAGGACAACAGTGTCTCCAGACAGTAAAGACAGAAAAACTTAATGCAGAGTAATATTCTTTTTTTCAGACTGTTTATATGCTTGTATTGAGCTAATACCTTGTTTCTTTACTAATTGATGATTTTTAGAACTGTCACTTGCTTTTTATACCTGAAAGCAAGAGAAATTTAATAGAGTACAATATATTCCTGCCTTGGTTAAGGAGTATATCCCTACTCCCATTCAAGTGTAATGAAAAGAAATGAATATTAATAATTTTGTATTATAAAGTAAATTATACTTACTATGCAATTTATTTAGGAATTCATGGATCTCTTAAAAGATCCTAAGTTAGATTATTGGTAGTTATTAAATATTTTTCTCCTTGTACAAATTAACATTGTTAAATATTTTGTATTCAATATGATATTATTATAGAAGAATTTCATTATAATACATACTTTATCAAATATGCTTAAAAATATATAACTAACGAGATAAAATGCTCTGCTGGGAAGCAAAAAAGGAGCATATGTTTAAGAATGAAAAAACAGAAGAATAGGCACATTCCATGGAAAAGTAACTGAATATGGAAAAGGCAAGGACAAGAAGTCTCAAAACTGCGGCAGTTGCTTTGGCAGCCTTTCGTGCTGACCTGTAAAAATATACTGCCCATCCCTTTTTGCTAATTTTCTAATGTAAAATAATAATCTGAATATCCTTTGGATTCTGAACATTATATTTAAGAAATGGCTTACTTGTACATTCTTAGTTCTTCTTTCAGTACTTTGCTGTTCAGTGGGGTGCTACTGTGGATTATGAATAGATTGTCTGCTTTAGTTTGTTTGTTTTACTTTTGATTATTGACTTCACAGTGCTTGCTTTTTAACTTTATTGAATATTTTGGTTGGCATTTGTTGATAGAAGAAAATCTACTCTAAAAAATCTGTTCTTTTCATAGAATGCTATTTGTGTTACCGAGTAACCTCATCAAAGTTTTTTTTTTTTTTTTTTTTTTAATATATGGTTAAACACTGCCCCTTTCAGAACATTTTACTTTTTTACCAAAATAATACATCCAACATTCAGATCTTTGGAGAAACAGCTCCTCAGATACAAATAGAAAGTCACAATATTTTTAACAGTTTTATTTCTTGAAAAAATGAAGCTTGCTTTCTTGGTTTCCCTCACAAAATAGTATAAAAAGAGTATATCCAACCTATTTTTAAACAATGTACTGTAACCCAATAAATGTATACACAAGATAATCTGATTGCTTAACTTCAGAAGGGAGGGGTTGCAGAATATTAATAAGATAAAATTATGCAGTGGATTTATGGGATTTTAGGCATCAACTATAACAGTTGAAATTAAGTAAACTCAGGGAGACATTTTCAAACTAATTAACGAACCTTTTATTTATGATACTTAAAGCTCTCCAGTAATATTCACATTTATTGACATGTTAAATTTCCATATTTTTATTCCTACCAAATGTTATATTAATTACAAGGTAACTCAGAATTGTATATAGACATTTTATATACTTATTTACTCAAGTTTTCTGTATCACATAAGCTTATTGAATAAACGTGAACAAAAATGGGTGTCAGATGAATTAGATGCATAGAAATTGGGTGCATTACAGAAGTTACATGAGATGTTGAAAACTCCCCACCAGCACATTGAGAAATAATGCTATCCATGTATGTGGATAGCATTATTTCTCAGTGTGACAAGGTGGTGCTGTGACAGCTGTAATATTGCCTGCCTCCTGTTGTATCATCACCACAAATCCCAGACTGTCTGTGGTTTATGAGTGTGCACTTTATTCCTATTCAAAAAATGTTAGGGGAATGATATCCAAAGACCTTGGGAATATTCAAAAGCAGGCT